>NC_143029.1:89322500-89417500 GCF_057628025.1 Oncorhynchus mykiss | reverse complement strand
ATGAAATAGTCTCCCTACTTCCGTTACCTGCTGCAATGCTGCTTGGATTCCACCTGGAGATCTGTTCACCGTCTGTCCAAGTCTGTCTCCACCTGTCTAGTATAGGGACCCCCACCACACTCCCCCCTCTCTCCCTGGTCTGTCTCCACCTGTCTAGTACAGGTACCCCCACCACACTCCCCCCTCTCTCCCGAGCTTTCGCTCCCCTCCAGCACACACACACTGTTGGGGATAGTAACTATGAACTTGCAATGGCTAGCCCCAAATCAATATATATTTTTTATTGTGCATTTTTAACTATTTTGCTACTTGCCTCATGACTCCTGCATGCTTTGTTAACTATGAACTTTCTTGTTTACCCAATCGTGGGACAGACTGTTTGTTCCCACACTAGGGACTCTGACTCTCTATTGGTTACACAGACTCTTGGCCTCCCATCCTATTTTGGCCTCTCGCCGGCTTTGTATTCATGTTACCTGATGAAATTGCTGTACAATATGATCTTGTTGCCATCTAATGCACATTCAAATGTCATAAATCAACACTGCAGAGCTCTCCCTGTCCTCTGCCGTGCCCTGTTTGTATTACTGCTGATGATATCTGGAAATGTGTATGTACACCCTGGCCCATCTCCTGTTGCTATCCCCAATTCTCACTTGTGGTCTGATATCTGTTTCACTGATTTCTGCTCTCGTAAAAGCCTGGGTTTTCTGCATGTTATAACACTAGAAGCTTATTAGCTAAAATGTATCAATTGAAAGTGTGGGTTTACAGCTCCAATCCAGATGTGTTGGTCATTACTGAGATGTGGTTAAGGAAGAGTGTTTTGAATGCTGATGTTAACCTTTCTGGTTATAAACTGTTTTGGCATGACAGATCTTCCAGAGGTGGTGGAGTGGCAATCCTTACCAAGGATCACCTTCAGTGCTCTGTGGTCTCCACAAAGTCGGTCCACAAACAATTTGATTTCATGGTTTTATGCATTACACTTTCAAATATCTCTTCGTTGACTGTTGCTGGGTGCTATCGTCCTCCATCAGCACTGGCCTGTATCCTACCTGCCCTAAGCTCTCTCCTGGCCCCTTACATGAAGTCTGAATTTGTCCTGCTAGGTGACCTAAACTGGGACATGCTTAAACCACCTGACCAAGTCCTAAAGCAATGAGACTCCCTAAATCTTTCTCAGATTATTACCAATCCCACAAGGTATGACTCCAAACACCCAGAAAAGGCTACTCTCCTCGATGTTATCCTCACAAATGTAGATGATGTGGTTGTTACCTACAAGGAGCACATGTCCCATAATGTTGATGACATGGTTGTTACTGACAAGGAGCACATGGCTGAGCTCTTTAATCACCACTTCATTAAGTCAGGTTTCATGTTTAACTCAGCCATGCCTCCTTGCTCGTTCAACATTTCCTCTCCCACACCTTCTAACGCTACTAGTCCTGATGCTCCTCCCTCTTTTTCCTCCTGCCCCGCTACAAAGTTTCTCCCTGCAGGCGGTCACTGAGTCCAAGGTGCTAAAGGAGCTCCTTAAACTTGACCCCAAAAAAACATCTGGGTCAGAGGGTTTAGACACTTTCTTCTTTAAGGTTGCTGCTCCTATCATCACCAAGCCTGTGACCTTTAATAACCTCTCTCCTCTCTGGGAAGGCAGCCACATTTCATCCTTTATTTAAAGGGGGAGATCAAGCTGATCCTAACTGTTACAGGCCTATTTCTATTTTGCCCTGTTTATCAACCGTGTTGGAAAAACGTGTCAATAATCAACTGACTGGCTTTCTTGATGTCTATAGTATTTTCTCTGGTATGCAGTCTGGTTTCCGCTCAGGTTATGGATGTGTCACTGCAACCTTAAAGGTCCTCAGTGATTTCACTATTGCCCTTGATTCTAAGCAATGTTGTGTTGCTATTTTTATTGACTTGGCCAAAGATTTTGATACAGTAGACCATTCCATTCTTGTGGGCCGGCTAAGGAGTATTGGTGTCTCTGAGGAGTCTTTGGCCTGGTTTGCTAACTACCTCTCTCAAAGAGTGCAGTGTATTAAGTCAGGACATCTGCTGTCTCAGCCACTGCCTGTCACCAAGGGAGTACCCCAAGGCTCAATCCTAGGCCCCATGCACTTCTCAATTTGCATCAACAACATAGCTCAGGCAGTAGGAAGCTCTGTCATCTGCACACGGAACCAGCTAGCGGGCTGAAATTCCACAACATAAGGTGATCGCTACATAAATAGTCATATTAAACATTCATGAAAATACAAGTGTCTCACATGTATCGAAAGCCTAGAATCTTGCTAATCCAACTGCGTTGTCAGATTCAAAAAGGATTTACTGCGAAAGAATACTATGCCATTATCTGAGCATAGAGCCCCATAATGTGTTTTATTTTAACCAGCACAGGGGTAACATAATCACAAACTGCATTAAAATAAATTGTTTACCTTTGACGATCTTCGTCTGTTTGTAATTCCAATGCTCATTGTTACACAATGAATGATCTTTTGTTTGATAAAATCCGTTTTTATAGCCTAACACGAAACATTTTGTGAATCGCTTGTGTAGTGAATTCCGTCTCATTCCATTTTCGAAGACACATTCCAGGTAAATCACCCACACAGAACGTGACTTTTCCAGTCATGTTTGTTTCACTGCAATCAACTGGTTTGTTTGTAACACAATCAAACCTGATGGGCCATTTCGCGGAACGTATTGACTGAAAGAAACCGATTTGAAGACAACAAGTCAGGACATCATTGTGCACCAATGATTTGCCCGCTGTTTCGTTTATTGACTGTCTTTTAACCCAATGACCACTGATCGTCTTGAAATCTAGCTGGGTAGATAGCCAATGAGCTGAGGTAAACGGCAATAGGCCATGTTTATGTGTTGCAAGACCAACCCATGTAGTAAGCTCCAGCGTAAAGAGAGTCATGCGCTATTGAATTTTCATACCGGAAGGAGAAACACACATTACGTATTGCATTGTTTGGTAAACGCGCAGATTCAGCTGTTTATATATCAATCATTATGGCGACTAAGTCAAGTCTAGATATACAGATGTACACACAACTTTAGAATAAATTGATTGGGAAGGTGAGACAGAGATTGTTGTAGGACGCTTCATTTAGCGATTGTGGAGGAATATTCTTTGAACGGGAGAGGACATCGTTTTGGACTGGTAAGTTCTTATCATGCTAATGCCCTTGTTTGAAATTAATTAATAATATAAATATTATTTGTGATTTTTATTTTATTTTAGAAGCAATATATAAACATTTAATGTCATGAAATGTGAGATGCGTGTGTCTGCCGCCCCACCCCAACCCACATGAAATAGCCTATTTGAGGCTGTTGAGGAGAGGGCAGGACCACATCGATGACCAAAGTGAAATGGAGACAGTAGATACAGCTGGTCTGTTGTAATATAATAAAGACAGTAGATCTAGCTGGTCTGTCATAATATAAGAGACAGTAGATCTAGCTGGTCTGTCATAATATAAGAGACAGTAGATCTAGCTGGTCTGTCATAATATAAGAGACAGTAGATCTAGCTGAAATGTCATAATATAAGAGACAGTAGATCTAGCTGAAATGTCATAATATAAGAGACAATAGATCTAGCTGGTCTGTCATAATATAAGAGACAGTAGATCTAGCTGAAATGTCATAATATAAGAGACAATAGATCTAGCTGAAATGTCATAATATAAGAGACAGTAGATCTAGCTGAAATGTCATAATATAAGAGACAATAGATCTAGCTGGTCTGTCATAATATAAGAGACAGTAGATCTAGCTGAAATGTCATAATATAAGAGACAGTAGATCTAGCTGAAATGTCATAATATAAGAGACAGTAGATCTAGCTGGTCTGTCATAATATAAGAGACAGTAGATCTAGCTGAAATGTCATAATATAAGAGACAGTAGATCTAGCAGGTAATAATAATATAATAATATATTCAACCTTCAACTCTCTATATATCTGTTTATTATACCTGTTGATACAGGGCTCATATGTGAAACTATTCTAACTGAACATTTTCTTTCACAGTGACACTGACTCCAAATGGGAGTCTTATCCGGTATCCGGTGTGAATTTAAGTATGCACTCTCTAATTCTCTCTCTCTCTCTTTCTCTCTCTCTCTGAGGACCTGAGCCCTTAGGACTGACTCCTTGCTGTCCCCAGTCCACCCGGCCGTGCTGCTGTTCCAGTTTCAACTGTTCTGCCTGCGGCTATGGAACCCTAAACTGTTCATTTTTACTCTTGAGGTGCTATCCTGTTGCACCCTCTACAACCACTGTGATCTCCACCCGGCACAGCCAGAAGAGGACTGGCCACCCCACATAGCCTGGTTCCTCTCTAGGTTTCTTCCTAGGTTTTTGCCTTTCTAGGGAGTTTCCTAGCCACTGTGCTTCTACACCTGCATTGCTTGCTGTTTGGGGTTTTAGGCTGGGCCTATATAAATTGATTTGATTTGATAGAGGACTAAGTGTCTTCCAAATATTGAAAGTGTGTAAATAGTTACCCATGTTATTTTGTAAATGTATACATATATATTTTGTTCATATTTTTTTTTATCAATAATATTTTTTTTTTTCATTTTTTTTTTTTTTTCATTTTTTTTTCGAATTTTTTTTTGGGGGGGGTGTGTTAGAGAACCATTTTGGCATTTTGTATATAGTTATTTGTTTCTAAATGTATACCTTCACCAATTTGGCCACTTGGGTACATTTGGACTACTTGTGTGGGACACCTGGGTGACTTCATGATAAATGTCATGTAGCACACTCATTTTGGAAGTTATCATTCTGAAACTTTGCACAAGTACTGTTGCCCTCTTATATTGTTCACTGAAATTGTCCCCATTCCACATTCCTATCTGAATGTTTGTTTTATCATTTGTTCATTTTAAAGATGAGGATACAAAAAGAAAAAGAAAAACGTATTTTTTTTTCATTGTTTTATCTAAACCAGATCTATTGTGTGTTATTCTCCTACATTCAATTCACATTTACACAAACTTCAGAGTGTTTTCCTTCAAATTGTACCGAGAATATGCATATCCTTGGTTCTGTGCCTGAGCTACAGGCTGTTAGATTTGGGTATGTCTTCAGGAGGAAATTGCACAAAGTAGGGGGGAGCTGCAAGAGGTTTTAAACACTCTACAACAAAGCTTTCTTTAGTGTCCAACAAGCTTTCTCTGCCCTTAACCTTGTTCTGAACACCTCCAAAACAAACCTTTCTTAGTGTCCAACAAGCTTTCTCTACCCTTAACCTTGTTCTGAGCACCTCCAAAACAAAGGTCATGTGGTTTGGTAAGAAGAATTCCCCTCTGCCCACAGGTGTGATTACTTCCTCTGAGGGTTTAGAGCTTGAGGTAGTCACCTCAATCAAGTACTTGGGAGTATGGCTAGACGGTACACTGTCCTTCTCTCAGCACATATCAAAGCTGCAGGTTAAAGTTAAATATATGCCGGGTTTCCTCTTTCGTAATCACTCCTCTTTCACCCGAGCTGCCAAAATAACCCTGATTCAGATGACATGCTAGATTATGGAGACGTAATCTATAGATCGGCACGTAAGGGTGCTCTCAAGGGGTTAGATGTTCTTTACCATTCGGCCATCAGATTTGCCACCAATGCTCCTTATAGGACACATCACTGCACTCTCTGTAAAAACAAGGGTCATGTTGTCATCTGGTCAACTGGTCAACTGGTAATCTGTCACGCCCTGGCCATAGAGAGGCTTTTATTCTCTATTTTGGTTAGGCCAGGGTGTGACTAGGGTGGGCATTCTAGTTTCTTTATTTCTATGTTTTCTGTTTCTATGTTTTGGCTGGGTATGGTTCTCAATCAGGGACAGCTGTCTATCGTTGTCTCTGATTGGGAATCATACTTAGGCAGCCTGTTTTGCCATCTTAGCTGTGGGTAGTTGTCTGTGTTAGCGGCCTGTTTAGTCCTAGTCAGCGTCAAGTTCGTTTTTGTTGTTTCTTGTTTTGTTGGGGACATTCAAGGAAAATCTACGCTGCACAACGCTGCACCTTGGCCATCTCCCTGACGACGTTCGTGACATCATCTCTGTATTCCCGTCGCAAGACAGACCCGGTTGATGCTTATTTATAAAACCCTCTTTAGGCCTCACTCTCCCCTATCTGAGATATTTACTTCAGCTTCAGCCTTTATCCTAAACATACAACACCCGTTCTGCCAGTCACATTCTGTTCAAGGTCCCCAAACCAAAGCACACACATCCCTGGGTCGCTCCTCTTTTCAGTTCGCTGCAGCTAGCGACTGGAACGAGCTGCAACAAAACACTCAAACTGGACAGTTTTATCTCCATCTCTTCATTCAAAGACTCAATCATGGACACTCTTACTGACAGTTGTGTCTGCTTTGTGTGATGTATTGTTGTCTCTACCTTCTTGCCCTTTGTGCTGTTGTCTGCCAAATTATGTTTGTACCATGTTTTGTTCTGCTACCATGTTGTGCTGCTGCCATATTGTGTTGCTACCATGTTGTGCTGCTACCATGCTGTGTTGGCATATGTTGCTGCCATGCTATGTTGTTGTCTTAGGTCTCTCTTTATGTAGTGTTGTGTTGTCTCTCTTATCGTGATGTGTGTTTTGTCCTATATTTATGTAGTGTTGTGTTGTCTCTCTTATCGTGATGTGTGTTTTGTCCTATATTTATGTAGTGTTGTGTTGTCTCTCTTATCGTGATGTGTGTTTTGTCCTATATTTATGTAGTGTTGTGTTGTCTCTCTTATCGTGATGTGTGTTTTGTCCTATATTTATGTAGTGTTGTGTTGTCTCTCTTATCGTGATGTGTGTATTGTCCTATATTTATGTAGTGTTGTGTTGTCTCTCTGATCGTGATGTGTTGTCCTATATTTATGTAGTGTTGTCTCTCTTATCGTGATGTGTTATGTCCTATATTTATGTAGTGTTGTGTTGTCTCTCTGATCGTGATGTGTTATGTCCTATATTTATGTAGTGTTGTGTTGTCTCTCTTATCGTGATGTGTGTATTGTCCTATATTTATGTAGTGTTGTGTTGTCTCTCTGATCGTGATGTGTTGTCCTATATTTATGTAGTGTTGTGTTGTCTCTCTGATCGTGATGTGTGTATTGTCCTATATTTATGTAGTGTTGTGTTGTCTCTCTGATCGTGATGTGTTGTCCTATATTTATGTAGTGTTGTGTTGTCTCTCTGATCATGATGTGTGTATTGTCCTATATTTATGTAGTGTTGTGTTGTCTCTCTGATCGTGATGTGTGTATTGTCCTATATTTATGTAGTGTTGTGTTGTCTCTCTGATCGTGATGTGTTGTCCTATATTTATGTAGTGTTGTGTTGTCTCTCTGATCATGATGTGTGTATTGTCCTATATTTATGTAGTGTTGTGTTGTCTCTCTGATCGTGATGTGTTGTCCTATATTTATGTAGTGTTGTGTTGTCTCTCTGATCATGATGTGTGTATTGTCCTATATTTATGTAGTGTTGTGTTGTCTCTCTGATCGTGATGTGTTGTCCTATATTTATGTAGTGTTGTGTTGTCTCTCTGATCGTGATGTGTTGTCCTATATTTATGTAGTGTTGTGTTGTCTCTCTGATCATGATGTGTGTATTGTCCTATATTTATGTAGTGTTGTGTTGTCTCTCTGATCGTGATGTGTTGTCCTATATTTATGTAGTGTTGTGTTGTCTCTCTTATCGTGATGTGTTGTCCTATATTTATGTAGTGTTGTGTTGTCTCTCTGATCGTGATGTGTGTTTTGTCCTATATTTATGTAGTGTTGTGTTGTCTCTCTGATCGTGATGTGTTGTCCTATATTTATGTAGTGTTGTGTTGTCTCTCTGATCGTGATGTGTGTTTTGTCCTATATTTATGTAGTGTTGTGTTGTCTCTCTGATCATGATGTGTGTATTGTCCTATATTTATGTAGTGTTGTGTTGTCTCTCTTATCGTGATGTGTGTTTTGTCCTATATTTATGTAGTGTTGTGTTGTCTCTCTTATCGTGATGTGTGTTTTGTCCTATATTTATGTAGTGTTGTGTTGTCTCTCTGATCGTGATGTGTTATGTCCTATATTTATGTAGTGTTGTGTTGTCTCTCTGATCGTGATGTGTTATGTCCTATATTTATGTAGTGTTGTGTTGTCTCTCTTATCATGATGTGTGTATTGTCCTATATTTATGTAGTGTTGTGTTGTCTCTCTTATCATGATGTGTGTATTGTCCTATATTTATGTAGTGTTGTGTTGTCTCTCTTATCGTGATGTGTGTTATGTCCTATATTTATGTAGTGTTGTGTTGTCTCTCTTATCGTGATGTGTGTTTTGTCCTATATTTATGTAGTGTTGTGTTGTCTCTCTTATCGTGATGTGTTGTCCTATATTTATGTAGTGTTGTGTTGTCTCTCTTATCATGATGTGTTGTCCTATATTTATGTAGTGTTGTGTTGTCTCTCTTATCATGATGTGTTGTCCTATATTTATGTAGTGTTGTGTTGTCTCTCTTATCATGATGTGTTGTCCTATATTTATGTAGTGTAGTGTTGTCTCTCTGATCGTGATGTGTTGTCCTATATTTATGTAGTGTTGTGTTGTCTCTCTGATCGTGATGTGTTGTCCTATATTTATGTAGTGTTGTGTTGTCTCTCTTATCATGATGTGTTGTCCTATATTTATGTAGTGTAGTGTTGTCTCTCTGATCGTGATGTGTTGTCCTATATTTATGTAGTGTTGTGTTGTCTCTCTGTTGTCCTATATTTATGTAGTGTAGTGTTGTCTCTCTGATCGTGATGTGTTGTCCAATATTTATGTAGTGTTGTGTTGTCTCTCTTATCGTGATGTGTGTTATGTCCTATATTTATGTAGTGTTGTGTTGTCTCTCTTATCGTGATGTGTGTTTTGTCCTATATTTATGTAGTGTTGTGTTGTCTCTCTTATCGTGATGTGTGTTATGTCCTATATTTATGTAGTGTTGTGTTGTCTCTCTTATCGTGATGTGTTGTCCTATATTTATGTAGTGTTGTGTTGTCTCTCTTATCGTGATGTGTGTGTTGTCCTATATTTATGTAGTGTTGTGTTGTCTCTCTGATCGTGATGTATTGTCCTATATTTATGTAGTGTTGTGTTGTCTCTCTTATCATGATGTGTTGTCCTATATTTATGTAGTGTTGTGTTGTCTCTCTTATCGTGATGTGTGTATTGTCCTATATTTATGTAGTGTTGTGTTGTCTCTCTGTTGTCCTATATTTATGTAGTGTTGTGTTGTCTCTCTGATCGTGATGTGTTGTCCTATATTTATGTAGTGTTGTCTCTCTTATCGTGATGTGTTATGTCCTATATTTATGTAGTGTTGTGTTGTCTCTCTGATCGTGATGTGTGTTTTGTCCTATATTTATGTAGTGTTGTGTTGTCTCTCTGATCGTGATGTGTGTATTGTCCTATATTTATGTAGTGTTGTGTTGTCTCTCTGATCGTGATGTGTTGTCCTATATTTATGTAGTGTTGTGTTGTCTCTCTGATCATGATGTGTGTATTGTCCTATATTTATGTAGTGTTGTGTTGTCTCTCTGATCGTGATGTGTGTTTTGTCCTATATTTATGTAGTGTTGTGTTGTCTCTCTGATCGTGATGTGTTGTCCTATATTTATGTAGTGTTGTGTTGTCTCTCTGATCGTGATGTGTGTTTTGTCCTATATTTATGTAGTGTTGTGTTGTCTCTCTGATCATGATGTGTGTATTGTCCTATATTTATGTAGTGTTGTGTTGTCTCTCTTATCGTGATGTGTGTTTTGTCCTATATTTATGTAGTGTTGTGTTGTCTCTCTTATCGTGATGTGTGTTTTGTCCTATATTTATGTAGTGTTGTGTTGTCTCTCTTATCGTGATGTGTGTATTGTCCTATATTTATGTAGTGTTGTGTTGTCTCTCTGATCGTGATGTGTTGTCCTATATTTATGTAGTGTTGTGTTGTCTCTCTGATCGTGATGTGTGTATTGTCCTATATTTATGTAGTGTTGTGTTGTCTCTCTGATCGTGATGTGTTGTCCTATATTTATGTAGTGTTGTGTTGTCTCTCTGATCATGATGTGTGTATTGTCCTATATTTATGTAGTGTTGTGTTGTCTCTCTGATCGTGATGTGTGTATTGTCCTATATTTATGTAGTGTTGTGTTGTCTCTCTGATCGTGATGTGTTGTCCTATATTTATGTAGTGTTGTGTTGTCTCTCTGATCATGATGTGTGTATTGTCCTATATTTATGTAGTGTTGTGTTGTCTCTCTGATCGTGATGTGTTGTCCTATATTTATGTAGTGTTGTGTTGTCTCTCTGATCATGATGTGTGTATTGTCCTATATTTATGTAGTGTTGTGTTGTCTCTCTGATCGTGATGTGTTGTCCTATATTTATGTAGTGTTGTGTTGTCTCTCTGATCGTGATGTGTTGTCCTATATTTATGTAGTGTTGTGTTGTCTCTCTGATCATGATGTGTGTATTGTCCTATATTTATGTAGTGTTGTGTTGTCTCTCTGATCGTGATGTGTTGTCCTATATTTATGTAGTGTTGTGTTGTCTCTCTTATCGTGATGTGTTGTCCTATATTTATGTAGTGTTGTGTTGTCTCTCTGATCGTGATGTGTGTTTTGTCCTATATTTATGTAGTGTTGTGTTGTCTCTCTGATCGTGATGTGTTGTCCTATATTTATGTAGTGTTGTGTTGTCTCTCTGATCGTGATGTGTGTTTTGTCCTATATTTATGTAGTGTTGTGTTGTCTCTCTGATCATGATGTGTGTATTGTCCTATATTTATGTAGTGTTGTGTTGTCTCTCTTATCGTGATGTGAGTTTTGTCCTATATTTATGTAGTGTTGTGTTGTCTCTCTTATCGTGATGTGTGTTTTGTCCTATATTTATGTAGTGTTGTGTTGTCTCTCTGATCGTGATGTGTTATGTCCTATATTTATGTAGTGTTGTGTTGTCTCTCTGATCGTGATGTGTTATGTCCTATATTTATGTAGTGTTGTGTTGTCTCTCTTATCATGATGTGTGTATTGTCCTATATTTATGTAGTGTTGTGTTGTCTCTCTTATCATGATGTGTGTATTGTCCTATATTTATGTAGTGTTGTGTTGTCTCTCTTATCGTGATGTGTGTTATGTCCTATATTTATGTAGTGTTGTGTTGTCTCTCTTATCGTGATGTGTGTTTTGTCCTATATTTATGTAGTGTTGTGTTGTCTCTCTTATCGTGATGTGTTGTCCTATATTTATGTAGTGTTGTGTTGTCTCTCTTATCATGATGTGTTGTCCTATATTTATGTAGTGTTGTGTTGTCTCTCTTATCATGATGTGTTGTCCTATATTTATGTAGTGTTGTGTTGTCTCTCTTATCATGATGTGTTGTCCTATATTTATGTAGTGTAGTGTTGTCTCTCTGATCGTGATGTGTTGTCCTATATTTATGTAGTGTTGTGTTGTCTCTCTGATCGTGATGTGTTGTCCTATATTTATGTAGTGTTGTGTTGTCTCTCTTATCATGATGTGTTGTCCTATATTTATGTAGTGTAGTGTTGTCTCTCTGATCGTGATGTGTTGTCCTATATTTATGTAGTGTTGTGTTGTCTCTCTGTTGTCCTATATTTATGTAGTGTAGTGTTGTCTCTCTGATCGTGATGTGTTGTCCAATATTTATGTAGTGTTGTGTTGTCTCTCTTATCGTGATGTGTGTTATGTCCTATATTTATGTAGTGTTGTGTTGTCTCTCTTATCGTGATGTGTGTTTTGTCCTATATTTATGTAGTGTTGTGTTGTCTCTCTTATCGTGATGTGTGTTATGTCCTATATTTATGTAGTGTTGTGTTGTCTCTCTTATCGTGATGTGTGTTTTGTCCTATATTTATGTAGTGTTGTGTTGTCTCTCTTATCGTGATGTGTTGTCCTATATTTATGTAGTGTTGTGTTGTCTCTCTTATCGTGATGTGTGTGTTGTCCTATATTTATGTAGTGTTGTGTTGTCTCTCTGATCGTGATGTGTTGTCCTATATTTATGTAGTGTTGTGTTGTCTCTCTGATCGTGATGTATTGTCCTATATTTATGTAGTGTTGTGTTGTCTCTCTTATCATGATGTGTTGTCCTATATTTATGTAGTGTTGTGTTGTCTCTCTTATCGTGATGTGTGTATTGTCCTATATTTATGTAGTGTTGTGTTGTCTCTCTGTTGTCCTATATTTATGTAGTGTTGTGTTGTCTCTCTGATCGTGATGTATTGTCCTATATTTATGTAGTGTTGTGTTGTCTCTCTGATCGTGATGTATTGTCCTATATTTATGTAGTGTTGTGTTGTCTCTCTGATCGTGATGTATTGTCCTATATTTATGTAGTGTTGTGTTGTCTCTCTTATCATGATGTGTTGTCCTATATTTATGTAGTGTTGTGTTGTCTCTCTGATCATGATGTGTGTATTGTCCTATATTTATGTAGTGTTGTGTTGTCTCTGATCGTGATGTGTTGTCCTATATTTATGTAGTGTTGTGTTGTCTCTCTCTGTTGTCCTATATTTATGTAGTGTTGTGTTGTCTCTCTGTTGTCCTATATTTATGTAGTGTTGTGTTGTCCTATATTTATGTAGTGTTGTGTTGTCTCTCTGATCGTGATGTGTGTATTGTCCTATATTTATGTAGTGTTGTGTTGTCCTATATTTATCGTGATGTGTTGTCCTATATTTATGTAGTGTTGTGTTGTCTCTCTGTTGTCCTATATTTATGTAGTGTTGTGTTGTCCTATATTTATGTAGTGTTGTGTTGTCCTATATTTATGTAGTGTTGTGTTGTCTCTCTGATCGTGATGTGTGTATTGTCCTATATTTATGTAGTGTTGTGTTGTCCTATATTTATCGTGATGTGTTGTCCTATATTTATGTAGTGTTGTGTTGTCTCTCTGATCGTGATGTGTTGTCCTATATTTATGTAGTGTTGTGTTGTCTCTCTGATCGTGATGTGTTGTCCTATATTTATGTAGTGTTGTGTTGTCTCTCTGATCATGATGTGTTATGTCCTATATTTATGTAGTGTTGTGTTGTCCTATATTTATGTAGTGTTGTGTTGTCCTATATTTATGTAGTGTTGTGTTGTCTCTCTCTCTGTTGTCCTATATTTACTTTTTATTTAATTGTTTTATTTCTGCCTTTTCTATTCCAGACATTCTGAAATTCACTACAGCATCCCATGTATATAACTTTAGTCATTCACTTTTCAATTTTTATTTTTTTTTCAAAACCAACCCCACTCCCAGCAGGAGGTCTTTTGCCTTTTGGTAGGCCGTCATTGTAAATAAGAAGTTGTTCTTAACTGGCTTGCCTGGTTAAATAAAAAAATAAAATAAAAAACAGTTGAATACAGGTAAATAAACAAATGACAATAAATAAAAGCATGTCTAAACGAAAGACTTCGCCAGATGATCACATGACCCATCAAGTTAGCTAGGTGAACATGTCTAGACAGTAGTGACCCATCAAGTTAGCTAGGTGAACATGTCTAGACAGTAGTGACCCATCAAGTTAGCTAGGTGAACATGTATAGACAGTAGTGACCCATCAAGTTAGCTAGGTGAACATGTCTAGACAGTAGTGACCCATCAAGTTAGCTAGGTGAACATGTCTAGACAGTAGTGACCCATCAAGTTAGCTAGGTGAACATGTCTAGACAGTAGTGACCCATCAAGTTAGCTAGGTGAACATGTCTAGACAGTAGTGACCCATCAAGTTAGCTAGGTGAACATGTCTAGACAGTAGTGACCCATCAAGTTAGCTAGGTGACCATGTCTAGACAGTAGTGACCCATCAAGTTAGCTAGGTGAACATGTCTAGACAGTAGTGACCCATCAAGTTAGCTAGGTGAACATGTCTAGACAGTAGTCTAGACAGTAGACAACTTTCTCACTGTTTCTGGAAGGAAATGCTGTAGGAACGCTCAACCGGTGTCGCTCACTCTGTGTAACCAGAGACCATACGTCATTTCCGGTCACGACTTGCAGACTTGTTTTTGAGTTGCTGTGCGTTTTGTTGCCAACCTGTTTTGCTACCTGACAAATTTACGGTTTTTACTTTTTAATTACCGTTTATATTTTTGTTTTTTCCTACTCAACTTTTTCACTCCGGACGCTTTATCTGGACACGATTCGTCAGGACCTCCAACAGCCGAAGCTAAGTAGTAACATTAACATGATGCCTTCTAATTGTAGTCGCTGTACTCGCCTTACGGCGAGGATAGCTGTGCTACAAGCCCAGCTTCAGACGCAATCGCTAGGCAAGGGTAATTTCAGTGTAGGAAAGGATGAAACAGCGTCTGTGCCACCAGTAAGTACAGATAGTAGTATAAATCCCCTGGCACAGTCCCCGCAGCCGGACAACTTTCTCACGGTTTCTGGAAGGAAATGCTGTAGGAACGCTCAACCGGTGTCGCTCATTCAGCCGACAGAAACTTTCAACCGGTTTTCCCCATTAAGCAGCGGGTCGGAGTCAGAGGCCGAGTCTTCTCTGGTCTCTACTCCTCCCGTTACGGGGTCTGAGACGCCGAAGCTTCCCACCATTAGCTCTGACAAATTGAAAACTCTAGTCATTGGCGACTCCATTACCCGCAGTATTAGACTTGAGAATCATCCAGCGATCATACACTGTTTACCGGGGGGCAGGGCTACCGACGTTAAGGCTAATCTGAAGATGGTGCTGGCTAAAGCTAAAACTGGCGAGTGTAGAGAGTATAGAGATATTGTTATCCACGTCGGCACCAACGATGTTAGGATGAAACAGTCAGAGATCACCAAGCGCAACATAGCTTCTGCGTGTAAATCAGCTAGAAAGATGTGTCGGCATCGAGTAATTGTCTCTGGCCCCCTCCCAGTTAGGGGGAGTGATGAGCTCTACAGCAGAGTCTCACAACTCAATCGCTGGTTGAAAACTGTTTTCTGCCCCTCCCAAAAGATAGAATTTGTAGATAATTGGCCCTCTTTCTGGGACTCGCCCACAAACAGGACCAAGCCTGACCTGCTGAGGAGTGACGGACTCCATCCTAGCTGGAGGGGTGCTCTCATTTTATCTACCAACATAGACAGGGCTCTAACTCCTCTAGCTCCACAATGAAATAGGGTGCAGGCCAGGCAGCAGGCTGTTAGCCAGCCTGCCAGCATAGTGGAGTCTGCCACTAGCACAGTCAGTGTAGTCAGCTCAGCTATCACCATTGAGACCGTGTCTGTGCCTCGACCTAGGTTGGGCAAAACTAAACATGGCGGTGTTCGCCTTAGCAATCTCACTAGGATAAAGACCACCTCCATTCCTGTCATTATTGAAAGAGATCATGATACCTCACATCTCAAAATAGGGCTACTTAATGTTAGATCCCTTACTTCAAAGGCAATTATAGTCAATGAACTAATCACTGATCATAATCTTGATGTGATTGGCCTGACTGAAACATGGCTTAAGCCTGATGAATTTACTGTGTTAAATGAGGCCTCACCTCCTGGCTACACTAGTGACCATATCCCCCGTGCATCCCGCAAAGGCGGAGGTGTTGCTAACATTTACGATAGCAAATTTCAATTTACAAAAAAAAAAATGACGTTTTCGTCTTTTGAGCTTCTAGTCATGAAATCTATGCAGCCTACTCAATCACTTTTTATAGCTACTGTTTACAGGCCTCCTGGGCCATATACAGCGTTCCTCACTGAGTTCCCTGAATTCCTATCGGACCTTGTAGTCATAGCGGATAATATTCTAATCTTTGGTGACTTTAATATTCACATGGAAAAGTCCACAGACCCACTCCAAAAGGCTCTCGGAGCCATCATCGACTCAGTGGGTTTTGTCCAACATGTCTCTGGACCCACTCACTGTCACAGTCATACGCTGGACCTAGTTTTGTCCCATGGAATAAATGTTGTGGATCTTAATGTTTTTCCTCATAATCCTGGACTATCGGACCACCATTTTATTACGTTTGCAATTGCAACAAATAATCTGCTCAGACCCCAACCAAGGATCATCAAAAGTCGTGCTATAAATTCACAGACAACACAAAGATTCCTTGATGTCCTTCCAGACTCCTTCTGCCTACCCAAGGACGCCAGAGGACAAAAATCAGTTAACCACCTAACTGAGGAACTCAACTTAACCTTGCGCAATACCCTAGATGCAGTTGCACCCCTAAAAACTAAAAACATTTCTCATAAGAAACTAGCTCCCTGGTACACAGAAAATACCCGAGCTCTGAAGCAAGCTTCCAGAAAATTGGAACGGAAATGGCGCCACACCAAACTGGAAGTCTTCCGACTAGCTTGGAAAGACAGTACTGTGCAGTACCGAAGAGCCCTTACTGCTGCTCGATCATCCTATTTTTCTAACTTAATTGAGGAAAATAAGAACAATCCGAAATTCCTTTTTGATACTGTCACAAAGCTAACTAAAAAGCAGCATTCCCCAAGAGAGGATGACTTTCACTTTAGCAGTGATAAATTCATGAACTTCTTTGAGGAAAAGATTATGATTATTAGAAAGCAAATTACGGACTCTTCCTTAAATCTGCGTATTCCTTCAAAGCTCAGTTGTCCTGAGTCTGCACAACTCTGCCAGGACCTAGGATCAAGAGAGACACTCAAGTGTTTTAGTACTATATCTCTTGACACAATGATGAAAATAATCATGGCCTCTAAACCTTCAAGCTGCATACTGGACCCTATTCCAACTAAACTACTGAAAGAGCTGCTTCCTGTGCTTGGCCCTACTATGTTGAACATAATAAACGGCTCTCTATCCACCGGATGTGTACCAAACTCACTAAAAGTGGCAGTAATAAAGCCTCTCTTGAAAAAGCCAAACCTTGACCCAGAAAATATAAAAAACTATCGGCCTATATCGAATCTTCCATTCCTCTCAAAAATTTTAGAAAAGGCTGTTGCGCAACAACTCACTGCCTTCCTGAAGACAAACAATGTATACGAAATGCTTCAGTCTGGTTTTAGACCCCATCATAGCACTGAGACGGCACTTGTGAAGGTGGTAAATGACATTTTAATGGCATCGGACCGAGGCTCTGCATCTGTCCTCGTGCTCCTAGACCTTAGTGCTGCTTTTGATACCATCGATCACCACATTCTTTTGGAGAGATTGGAAACCCAAATTGGTCTACACGGAAGAGTTCTGGCCTGGTTTAGATCTTATCTGTCGGAAAGATATCAGTTTGTCTCTGTGAATGGTTTGTCCTCTGACAAATCAACTGTAAATTTCGGTGTTCCTCAAGGTTCCGTTTTAGGACCACTATTGTTTTCACTATATATTTTACCTCTTGGGGATGTTATTCGAAAACATAATGTTAACTTTCACTGCTATGCAGATGACACACAGCTGTACATTTCAATTAAACATGGTGAAGCCCCAAAATTGCCCTTGCTAGAAGAATGTGTTTCAGACATAAGGAAGTGGATGGCTGCAAACTTTCTACTTTTAAACTCGGACAAAACAGAGATGCTTGTTCTAGGTCCCAAGAAACAAAGAGATCTTCTGTTGAATCTGACAATTAATCTTAATGGTTGTACAGTCGTCTCAAATAAAACTGTGAAGGACCTCGGCGTTACTCTGGACCCTGATCTCTCTTTTGAAGAACATATCAAGACCATTTCAAGGACAGCTTTTTTCCATCTACGTAACATTGCAAAAATCAGGAACTTTCTGTCCAAAAATGATGCAGAAAAATTAATCCATGCTTTTGTCACTTCCAGGTTAGACTACTGCAATGCTCTACTTTCCGGCTACCCGGATAAAGCACTAAATAAACTTCAGTTAGTGCTAAATACGGCTGCTAGAATCCTGACTAGAACCAAAAAATTTGATCATATTACTCCAGTGCTAGCCTCTCTACACTGGCTTCCTGTCAAAGCAAGGGCTGATTTCAAGGTTTTACTGCTAACCTACAAAGCATTACATGGGCTTGCTCCTATCTATCTCTCTGATTTGGTCCTGCCGTACATACCTACACGTACGCTACGGTCACAAGACGCAGGCCTCCTAATTGTCCCTAGAATTTTTAAGCAAACAGCTGGAGGCAGGGCTTTCTCCTATAGAGCTCCATTTTTATGGAACGGTCTGCCTACCCATGTCAGAGACGCAAACTCGGTCTCAACCTTTAAGTCTCTACTGAAGACTCATCTCTTCAGTGGGTCATATGATTGAGTGTAGTCTGGCCCAGGAGTGGGAGGGTGAACGGAAAGGCTCTGGAGCAACGAACCACCCTTGCTGTCTCTGCCTGGCCGGTTCCCCTCTTTCCACTGGAATTCTCTGCCTCTAACCCTATTACAGGGGCTGAGTCACTGGCTTTACTGGGGCTCTCTCATGCCGTCCCTGGAGGAGGTGCGTCACCTGAGTGGGTTGAGTCACTGATGTGGTCATCCTGTCTGGGTTGGCGCCCCCCCCCCCCCTTAAGTTGTGCCGTGGCGGAGGTCTTTGTGGGCTATACTCAGCCTTGTCTCAGGATGGTAAGTTGGTGGTTGAAGATATCCCTCTAGTGGTGTGGGGGCTGTGCTTTGGCAAAGTGGGTGGGGTTATATCCTTCCTGTTTGGCCCTGTCTGGGGGTGTCCTCGGAGTGGGCCACAGTGTCTCCTGACCCCTCCTGTCTCAGCCTCCAGTATTTATGCTGCAGTAGTTTGTGTCGGGGGGCTAGGGTCAGTTTGTTATATCTGGAGTACTTCTCCTGTCCTATTCGGTGTCCTGTGTGAATCTAAGTGTGCGTTCTCTAATTCTCTCCTTCTCTCTTTCTCTCTCTCGGAGGACCTGAGCCCTAGGACCATGCCCCAGGACTACCTGACATGATGACTCCTTGCTGTCCCCAGTCCACCTGGCTGTGCTGCTGCTCCAGTTTCAACTGTTCTGCCTTATTATTATTCGACCATGCTGATCATTTATGAACATTTGAACATCTTGGCCATGTTCTGTTATAATCTCCACCCGGCACAGCCAGTAGAGGACTGGCCATCCCACATATGCTCTCTCTAATTCTCTCTTTCTTTCTCTCTCTCGGAGGACCTGAGCCCTAGGACCATGCCCCAGGAATACCTGACATGATGACTCCTTGCTGTCCCCAGTCCACCTGACTGTGCTGCTGCTCCAGTTTCAACTATTCTGCCTTATTATTATTCGACCATGCTGGTCATTTATGAACATTTGAACATCTTGACCATGTTTTGTTATAATCTCCACCCGGCACAGCCAGAAGAGGACTGGCCACCCCACATAGCCTGGTTCCTCTCTAGGTTTCTTCCTAGGTTTTGGCCTTTCTAGGGAGTTTTTCCTAGCCACCGTGCTTCTTCACCTGCATTGCTTGCTGTTTGGGGTTTTAGGCTGGGTTTCTGTACAGCACTTTGAGATATCAGCTGATGTACGAAGGGCTATATAAAATAAATTTGATTGATTGATTGATTGATAGTGACCCATCAAGTTAGCTAGGTGACCATGTCTAGACAGTAGTGACCCATCAAGTTAGCTAGGTGAACATGTCTAGACAGTAGTGACCCATCAAGTTAGCTAGGTGAACATGTCTAGACAGTAGTGACCCATCAAGTTAGCTAGATGAACATGTCTAGACAGTAGTGACCCATCAAGTTAGCTGGGTGAACATGTCTAGACAGTAGTGACCCATCAAGTTAGCTAGATGAACATGTCTAGACAGTAGTGACCCATCAAGTTAGCTAGGTGAACATGTCTAGACAGTAGTGACCCATCAAGTTAGCTAGGTGAACATGTCTAGACAGTAGTGACCCATCAAGTTAGCTAGGTGAACATGTCTAGACAGTAGTGACCCATCAAGTTAGCTAGGTGAACATGTCTAGACAGTAGTGACCCATCAAGTTAGCTAGGTGAACATGTCTAGACAGTAGTGACCCATCAAGTTAGCTAGGTGAACATGTCTAGACAGTAGTGACCCATCAAGTTAGCTAGGTGAACATGTCTAGACAGTAGTGACCCATCAAGTTAGCTAGGTGAACATGTCTAGACAGTAGTGACCCATCAAGTTAGCTAGGTGAACATGTCTAGACAGTAGTGACCCATCAAGTTAGCTAGGTGAACATGTCTAGACAGTAGTGACCCATCAAGTTAGCTAGGTGAACATGTCTAGACAGTAGTGACCCATCAAGTTAGCTAGGTGACCATGTCTAGACAGTAGTGACCCATCAAGTTAGCTAGGTGAACATGTCTAGACAGTAGTGACCCATCAAGTTAGCTAGGTGAACATGTCTAGACAGTAGTGACCCATCAAGTTAGCTAGGTGAACATGTCTAGATAGTAGTGACCCATCAAGTTAGCTAGGTGAACATGTCTAGACAGTAGTGACCCATCAAGTTAGCTAGGTGAACATGTCTAGACAGTAGTGACCCATCAAGTTAGCTGGGTGAACATGTCTAGACAGTAGTGACCCATCAAGTTAGCTAGGTGAACATGTCTAGACAGTAGTGACCCATCAAGTTAGCTAGGTGAACATGTCTATACAGTAGTGACCCATCCACTTAGCTAGATGTGGCTGGGGTTGACTAGGGTCATCTATTGTATTTCATGAACATGTCTAGACAGTAGTGACCCATCCACTTAGCTAGATGTGTCTGGGGTTGACTAGGGTCATCTATTGTATTTCATGAACATGTCTAGACAGTAGTGACCCATCCACTTAGCTAGATGTGTCTGGGGTTGACTAGGGTCATCTATTGTATTTCATGAACATGTCTAGACAGTAGTGACCCATCCACTTAGCTAGATGTGTCTGGGGTTGACTAGGGTCATCTATTGTATTTCATGAACATGTCTAGACAGTAGTCCACTTAGCTAGATGTGGCTGGGGGGGGGGGTTATAGCATTTCTTTCACATGACCCATAAATTTAGACAAGTGTGTCTGGGTAAGAATGATCTAATAATTAAAAAACTGTATTTGTATCTGGACACTTTCAAAGTCAGATGAGAATATAGGCCAAGGACTAGATAAAGTGTATTTTTACACAGAGTTTTTCCTTATTCTAGGCTTCTACTTTCACCACTTTTAGTCTTGAAATCTTTGGTTGTTTACTACACTACCTTACTCACTCTTTTTAGCACATGGCCTCACATGTGAGTCCTTAAAGAGATGGGTGGGGCTAAGGCTTAGGAGGGTTTGAACGATGCTGAATAGGTGTTATAATATATATACTGCATATATAGACAGTACCAGTCAAAAGTTTGGATACACCTAATCATTCAAGGTATTTTTCTTTATTTTTAACTATTGTCTACATTATAGAATAATAGTGAAGACATCAAAACTATAAAATAACAATATAATATGGAGTCATGTAGTAACCATAAAAGTGTTAAACAAAATCCAAATATATTTTATATTTTACATTTATCAAGGTAGCCACCCTCTCTCTGCCTTGATGACAGCTTTGCACACTCTTGGTATTCTCTCAACCAGCTTCATGAGGTAGTCACCTGGAATGCGTTTCAATTAACAGGTGTGCCTTGTCAAAAGTCAATTTGTGGAATGTACTGTGCTTGAGCCAATCAGTTGTGTTGTGACATGGTAGTGGTGGTACACAGGATATAGGCCTTTTTAGCTAAAAGCTTGCTTTAATATAATTTTTAAGAAAAGCTTGAAAAGGTAGTTTTGGGAGGTTTGAATCCTAAGTAACCTGCACACACATTGCTTGAAATGCAATAGACCAACATGCAGTAGCTTCTGTTGTAGGTCAAAGCTGTGTGCTGGAAAACCTTGGTAGAGCATGGGTGGAGTAGGCATTGTGGTGCTCATGTGAATTTCCGTTATTTTTCGGTTTCAGACCAATGCCTAATTCTCCTCTATTTTTTTTTTCTTGGGGGGGGGGGGGGGGGTAAGGTAGAAAACCTACTTAATATTCAGCATTAAATATAGTTTAGCCGGCATGGGTATAAACAACCATTAAATGGGCACATAGCCTGTAGTTTTAGTAGCCTGGAAAAGTACATGGTCTGGGATGTGTGAAATTTTCAGATTTGTTTTGCCCATTTGAGGTTGTTCAACAGGAATAAGGAGGTGTATTGCTCCAGTGGTTCTCTAAGAGAATCTCAGAAGAGAGAAAAAAAAAGACTGTTTGATAATTGACTAAATTCAATCAATCGATCATTCATTCAATCAATCAATAAATTCACGAATTACCTCGTACTGAGTGATGATTCCGTAGGTCTGGGCTGGTTCTCTCCATTTCAGGATCATCTTCTCTTCATAAGCACTGCCCTGGATGGAGTCCAGAGGGATAGCTCCCGGTACTGAGGGGGGCAGGAACATACAATGCATAAGAGAGACACAAAGCTTCGTTACAGATACTAGTACTCTGAGAGGATACGACTAGAACTAACATCACAGACACTAATGCTGCGTTTACACAGGCACCACCCCAATTCTGATATTTTGTCGGATTATGGCCAAACAACATGACAGAATAGAAGAATTGGGCTGCCTGTGGAAAAGCAGCAAAAAGAGATGTAGGTCTGAAACCTTCACAATGTGCCACACACCCAAAAAATTATACTCAGATACCCATGAATGTATTTTGATGAGAAGAGACTGAGTGGGAAAAATGAAGAACACTTTCCCTTCTCACATCCATCCAAATATACAAACAAACTGGTCGAGCACTGAACCGATCTCCCGAGGGAAATCTCCACCAATTCAATCTCTCCAATCATCTTCTGCCTTCATATGTTCTTAGAATATGTCTGTCTGTCTGTCTGTCTGTCTGTCTGTCTGCCTGTCTGTCTCTCTGTCTATCTGCCTGTCCATCTGTCTCTCTGCCTGTCTGTCTCTCTGCCTGTACGTCTGTCTGTCTCTCTGCCTGTCCGTCTGTCTGTCTATCTGCCTGTCCGTCGGTCTATCTATCTGTCTGTCTGTCTGCCTGTGTGCCTGAGAGAGAGAGAGAGAGAGACATGGTCCTCTCAAACTGACAGGGATCATTTTACTTCTTCAAATGAAATGAAATGACAGAGGGTTTCTTCTGTCAAAAGGGAGTCTCTGAAAGAACAGCTCTAGATAGATACACCCCATCTATGTCTGTTTCCTTCTCCCAGTGGGACTGTAAACACACACAAGCTCGCACACACATATACGCACGAGCATGCACACACTCACCAACGCGCACACACACACACACACAGACACACAGACACACACACACACACACACACACAGACACAGACACACACACACATACACACACACACACACACACACACACACACACACACACACACACACACACACACACACACACACACACACACACACACACACACACACACAGTCAGATACTGTGAAACAGTTGTCTCCCTTTTAAGATTCCCTCTAAAAATATATGAGACAGACCTGACAAGACTTTCTCATCCTGTCAGTATCTCTCTACTGTCGATCCCTGAGCCGTTCATTAGTTCCTGTAACCTCTCTACTGTCGATTCCTGAGCCGTTCATTAGTTCCTGTAACCTCTCTACTGTCGATCCCTGAGCCGTTCATTAGTTCCTGTAACCTCTCTACTGTCGATTCCTGAGCCGTTCATTAGTTCCTGTAACCTCTCTACTGTCGATCCCCGAGCCGTTCATTAGTTCCTGTAACCTCTCTACTGTCGATCCCCGAGCCGTTCATTAGTTCCTGTAACCTCTCTACTGTCGATCCCCGAGCCGTTCATTAGTTCCTGTAACCTCTCTACTGTCGATCCCCGAGCCGTTCATTAGTTCCTGTAACCTCTCTACTGTCGATTCCTGAGCCGTTCATTAGTTCCTGTAACCTCTCTACTGTCGATACCTGAGCCGTTCATTAGTTCCTGTAACCTCTCTACTGTCGATCCCCGAGCCGTTCATTAGTTCCTGTAACCTCTCTACTGTCGATTCCTGAGCCGTTCATTAGTTCCTGTAACCTCTCTACTGTCGATACCTGAGCCGTTCATTAGTTCCTGTTATAACGCCTCAGAGTATTACTGTCGATCCCTGAGCCGTTCATTAGTTCCTGTAACCTCTCTACTCAACTAAACTACTGATGTTAACATCAAGCTAGAGAAACGAACAGTTATATTTTCAAGATAATTGCTTCCTCATATGCCATTTGGCAGATGCTTTTATCTTTTTTTTAAATTTATTTATTTTTTATTTTCTTTTGGAGGAGGGGGGGGGGTCCCGGGAATCGAACCCACTATAGTGGTGTTGCAAGAGCCATGCTCTACCAACTGAGCTACAGAGGGCCACCCATGTAACCTGGCAACTCTGAACCACCACACCTTTAACCCCACCTTTATTACGTGATAATAAATGTATACATTGCTGTGTAATCTGTACGTAGCTCCATCTATAACATTTGATTAGTTATACATGTTTTATTAACCTTCATGGCCCTGTTCATAACCCTGTCGTTACCATGTCGTAACCCTGTTATAACCATGTCATAACCCTGTCATAATTCTGTCATAACTCTGTCATAACCCTGTCGTAACCATGTCGTAACCCTGTCATAACCATGTCGTAACCCTGTCATAACCCTGTCGTAACCCTGTCATAACCCTGTCGTAACCATGTCGTAACCCTGTCATAACCATGTCGTAACCCTGTCATAACCATGTCGTAACCCTGTTATAACCATGTCATAATCCTGTCATAACCCCGTCGTAACCATCTCGTAACCATGTCATAACTCTGTCGTAACCATGTTATCGGCATTCTAAGATGCTTTATAACACTTGCTGTTGTCATATGTCTGTCCCTTGCATCTCTGGGCTCTCTTTCACACCCTCTGAGTTCTTAACACTTCATTACACTGTTATAATACTGTTACAAACAGGTCATAACTAAACTACCATTACACTGTTATAATGCTGTTATAAATCCTTATTGTCATTGTCAGTCTGTACCTCTGTGCTCTCTTTGACTTCCTCAGGGTTGTTTAACACATTTTATACACCTTCATAACCCTGTCATAACCATGTTATAACCATTCTAAGGTGTTATAACACTCACCATCTTCATCCGTCTGCAGCGCCATCTCTCGGCTCTCTTTGACCCCCTCTGGGTTCTTGAGGACCAGTTTGACTGACAGGTTGGTGTAGGGGGTCAGGTTGTGGATGGTGTGCTGGGGGTCGCGACCCAGGGTGTCGTAACACACCTCCTCCCGGGTCTCGTCCTTCCCCGCCACGCGGGAGCGGTACTGCACCGTTAGGTTGTAGCTATGACAACGCGTCACGTTGTAGCCAAACGGCTCCCAGCGAATGGTGACTTGTTTAGATTGGACGTCAACTACCTCCAGACGTCTGGGACCGTGGATTGGCTCTGTAGGGGGAGAGGAAAGGTATTTAGAGGATACAGGATGGATGAATAAGGAGTAGGTGTGTGTGGGTGTGTGTGTGTGTGTGCGTGTGTGATACTAGTGATAGTATCTCTGTATAGGACATATCATCCCTCTAGACCTACTAGTGATAGTATCTCTGTATAGGACATATCCTCCCTCCAGACCTACTAGTGATAGTATCTCTGTATAGGACATATCATCCCTCTAGACCTACTAGTGATAGTATCTCTGTATAGGACATATCATCCCTCCAGACCTACTAGTGATAGTATCTCTGTATAGGACATATCATCCCTCTAGACCTACTGGTGAAAGTACCTCTGTATAGGACATATCATCCCTCTAGACCTACTAGTGATAGTATCTCTGTATATGACATATCATCCCTCCAGACCATGTCATTCCTTGTCCCTCCTTCCCCCTCTCCTTCCTCCCCAACCTGTCCAGGCCAGCTATCAGCTCAACATGGATACAGAGTAAACTATCCAGACTTAATCTGTCGTTGTCCGTCTTTTAGTCCAGACCACAACCCCCACTGCCATCCGATCACCTGTAATCACATAGTGTTTATCTCCCCTCTTATATCCAGACCACAACCCCCACTGCCATCCGATCACCTGTAATCACATAGTCTTTACCTCCCCTCTTATATCCAGACCACAACCCCCACTGCCATCCGATCACCTGTAATCACAGTCTTTATCTCCCCTCTTATATACAGACCACAACCTCCACTGCCATCCGATCACCTGTAATCACATAGTCTTTATCTCTCCTCTTATATCCAGACCACAACCCCCACTATACCATACCTTATCTTTTTCTGCCTCTTTCTCTCTCCCTCTCTGTTTTTCCTTTCAACCCATTTCTAATTCCCTCCATCCTCTTCCTATCTCTCTCCCTCCCTCCCTCTCCCCCCCCCCCCCCCCCTCTCTCCTACGGGAGGCGAGCAATCTAGCAGCCTAGTAGCCAGAGCTCAAGGTAATGGGATCAATTTCCCTCCCAGGTTAAAGCTTCAGTCCATTTCTCTGGAAGTCAACACTTTACCACCTATTAGGAGCTGCCAGGGCTCCATTCACTGTTACCCAGGAGACACACACACACACACAACCCCAGACCATGGTTGACATGCTGGGGTTATAGAGACAGGAGGAGAGGAGGAGGGGAGGGGGGATGAGGGGAGGGGGATGAGGGAGAAGGGAGGAGAGGAGAGGAGGAGGGGAAGAGAGGATAGGGGAGGGGAGGAATCGGAGAGGAGGACTGGACTCGCCCTCTCTGTCTGGCATACTGTTTGTATCCAGTCTGGTTTGTTTCTGGTATCAGTAATGATTTCTGGTATCAGTAATGGTTTCTGGTATCAGTGGTTTCTGGTCTCAGTGGTTTCTGGTCTCTGTAATGGTTTTTGTTCTCCGTAATGGTTTCTGGTCTCTCTCAGTAATGGTTTCTGGTCTCAGTAATGGTTTCTGGTCTCAGTAATGGTTTCTGGTCTCTCTCAGTAATGGTTTCTGGTCTCAAAATGGTTTCTGGTCTCAAAATGGTTTCTGGTCTCAAAATGGTTTCTGGTCTCAAAATGGTTTCTGGTCTCAGTAATGGTTTCTGGTCTCAGTAATCATCGGCGGGAGCCACAAGAGCAGAAGAAGCTGAACCACATGATTCTGCAAAAGATTGATGATCACTATAAAATGTAGTGTTCTTAAAAAAAATCTGTGTAAATCCTCCAAAACATCCATTAATCAAAATGAATCAGTGTGATGACTACAAGTGTGGTCAGTGGTTGCCAGTAAATTAGGTCACGACACGACTGAAGTCTGAGAGTACAAGAGAGAGAGACAGATATATATATATATATATATAGAGAGAGAGAGAGGAGAGAGAGAGAGAGCGAGAGAGAGGAGAGAGACGTACATACATGGAGAGAGAGAGAGAGATGAATGGAGAGGGAGAGAGAGAGCGAGAGAGGGAGAGAGAGAGAGAGGGAGAGAGGGAGAGAGAGGAAGAGAGAGAGAGAGGGAGAGAGAAAGAGAGAGAGAGAGATAAATGGAGAGGGAGAGAGACGGGGAGAGAGAGGGAGAGAGAGAGAGAGAGAGAGAGAGAGAGAGAGGGAGAGAGAGATAGGGACAGAGGGAGGGAGAGATAGAGGGAGGGAGACAGAGAGAGAGAGAGAGAGAGAGAATAAAGACAGGCTGCTGTTAAATGAAAGATGGAAAACTGAGGAAATAAAGGAGTGATAGAGAGATGTAATCTACTGTTGTCATACTGTCATACTGTTATTGCCTGGCCTCTCTGAGAAAATACCTCTCTCTCTCTCTCTCTAGCTCTCTCTCTCTCTCTCTCTCCTGTGCTTTAATAAAGAAGATGAAGGGAACGGTAAAGGTAGAGAATGATGGAGAGAACAGAAAAGAGAGGGCTCAAAGGAAACAGATTGCAGACCCATAAGCAGATTGAAGACAGAGGAGGGTGTGTGTGTGTGTGTGTGTGTGTGTGTGTGTGTGTGCGTGCGCGCGCGTGTGTGTGTGTGTGTGTGTGTGCGTGCGTGCGTGCGTGCGTGCGTGCGTGCGTGTCCGCGTGCGTGTCCGTGTGTGTCCGTGTGTGTGTGTGTCCGTGTGTGTGTGTCCGTGTGTGTGTGTCCGTGTGTGTGTGTCTCTAGCATTAAAGTCGAGGGGCGGCAGGTAACAAAAGGGTTGCCATTAGAATCCCAGAGGTGGAAAGTTTCCACAGGGATGATGGTCGAAAGGTTCCACAGGGATAATGGTGGAAAGGTTCCACAGGGATAATGGTGGAAAGGTTCCACAGGGATAATGGTAACAGGTTCCACAGGGATGATGGTCGAAAGGTTCCACAGGGATAATGGCGGAAAAGGTTCCACAGGGATAATGGCGGAAAGGTTCCACAGGGATAATGGCGGAAAGGTTCCACAGGGATAATGGCGGAAAGGTTCCACAGGGATAATGGCGGAAAGGTTCCACAGGGATAATGGCGGAAAGGTTCCACAGGGATAATGGCGGAAAGGTTCCACAGGGATAATTGCCCATGTTGACTCAGATGCTTCCCACAGATGTGTAAAGTTGGCCGGATGTCCTTTGGGTAGTGGACCATTCTGGATACACACGGAAAACTGTCGACTGTGAAAAACCCCAGCAGTGTTGCAGTTCTTGACAAACCGGTGCTCCTGACTCCTACTACCATAACCCCGTTCAAAAGCACTTCAATCTGTTGTCTTGTCCATTCACCCTCTGAATGGCACATACACAATCCATGTCTCAATTGTCTGAAGGTTTAAAAATCCTTCTTTAACCCGTCTCCTCCCCTTCATCTACACTGATTCCACTGAAGTGGATTTAACAAGTGACCTTAATAAGGGAACATATCTTTCACCTGGTCAGTCTATGTCATGGAAAGAGCAGGTGTTCCTAATGTTTTGTCCACTCGGTGTTTGACGGACAGGGACAAATGAGAATATTGATCTCAGTTATACAAATCACGTTGTTGGTTAAGGCTTCCCAACTTTTTAATCAACGCCATAAAGATGACTGATTTTATTTCAGCAACCTTCTACCTTTCAATATCTTCTGGGTAATCTTGATTTGCTGAAAGCGGCAGGTGTCATTCTGTCCCACAGACTGAAACAAACAACACACAACACATAGCAGATGGAAATCCTAATTTCCATTGAGGAAACATGTCTCCTTGCCCAACAGCGCACATACAACCTTCATAAGGCATGGATACCAGAGGTAAAAAGCCCGTTGACAATCAGGTTAGTTTAGTTCAACCCCACAAAACAAACAAGTGATGGAAAGACTACAACACATTTTCTCTCAGGGTTTCTCTATATGAACACAATGTTCAGACCCAAAATAATAACTCTGACCAATTAATAACTCTGACCAATTAATAACTATGACCAAATAATAACTCTGATCAAATAATAACTCTGGCCAATTAATAACTCTGACCAATTAATAACTCTGACCAATTAATAACTCTGACCAATGAATAACTCTGACCAATTAATAACTCTGATCAATTAATAACTCTGACCAATTAATAACTATGGCCTCTCCTATTTATCGTTCAAGGGAAAGAAGAGGAGAGCCAATCAGACGGGCCTCTCCTCTATATCGTTCAGGGGAAAGGAGAGGAGAGCCAATCAGACGGGCCTCTCCTCTATATCGTTCAGGGGAAAGGAGAGGAGAGCCAATCAGACGGGCCTCTCCTCTATATCGTTCAGGGGAAAGGAGAGGAGAGCCAATCAGACGGGCCTCTCCTCTATATCGTTCAGGAAAAGCGAAGAAGAAGCATCCAGAAAAACTAACTTTAAGCTCTCTTATTTGCGTAACTATCTCTTGGCTGCACTGCAGTGGGGAACGGTTACACCGCAGGCCCAGAGAATGGCAGGGTGGCCAGGCACACAAATCAAATTAGACCACCAGCTCTCAAAGTGACCAATGCACTAAAGTGTGAATTTCAAGAAGAGACAACTGGGTGGCTGGCTGGGAGAGGTTGCCTCCCAAATGGAACCATTTTCCCTATATAGTGCACTACTTTAGACCAGAGACCTATTCCCTATATAGTGCACTATTTTAGACCAGAGTCCTATGGGACCCTATTCCCTATATAGTGTACTACTGTAGACCAGAGCCCTATTCCCCATATAGTGTACTACTGTAGACCAGAGCCCTATTCCCCATATAGTGCACTACTATAGACCAGAGACCTATTCCCTATATAGTGCACTACTATAGACCAGAGACCTATTCCCTATATAGTGGTACTACTATAGACCAGAGCCCTATTCCCTATATAGTGCACTACTATAGACCAGAGACCTATTCCCTATATAGTGGTACTACTATAGACCAGAGACCTATTCCCTATATAGTGCACTACTATAGACCAGAGACCTATTCCCTATATAGTGCACTACTATAGACCAGAGACCTATTCCCTATATAGTGGTACTACTATAGACCAGAGCCCTATTCCCTATATAGTGCACTACTATAGACCAGAGACCTATTCCCTATATAGTGTACTACTGTAGACCAGAGCCCTATTCCCCATATAGTGCACTACTATAGACCAGAGACCTATTCCCTATATAGTGCACTACTATAGACCAGAGACCTAGACCAGGGCCTACAGGGGTCACTACCATAAAGCAGTGCACTACATAGGGAACAGGGTGCCATTTGGGAGGTCTCCACAGAGAGGGCGTATGAGTGACAGTTGATGAGGTGGAGAACCTTTTAACTTATCAATCTACTGTGACCGTATACATTACATCACCCTGTCCAGGAGACTGGTTTTATACACCCAGCTGTGTGAGGCTTGGTATCTACATATAAACAACAACAACAACAACAACAACAACAACAACAACAGGGGTTCCTTATGTTCTCAAACTATTCTAGTATTTTATTTAAAGGAGCTGACTTAGTAAATCATCCAATATTTGAGAGGCTGCGTTCCAGAGAGGAACATCCTACAGATGTTTTAAATTTTTTATTCTTTAAATTTGAGAAAGAAAATGATCCCGCAGCAACCTGGAAATGTGAATTATTATGTGGAATATAATTGATATAAAAGTAATTTTCGTAAGAGGTTTAATTGCTCCTGCAATAAATTGATCAAATTAAGATCCTACATCTGTAAGTACTGGAAATATGACTTTAAAATCAAACAATATGGTCACATTTTTAGAGATGAAGAGTAAAATGGCGGGTACTATGACAGTATGCCTCGAAGCAGCAAAGTTCTAGCTTTTCAGTATCTGGCTGTATTTGGAGTAGTATTCTAGTATCTGGCAGTATTTGGAGTAGTATTCTAGTATCTGGCTGTATTTGGAGTAGTATTCTAGTATCTGGCTGTATTTGGAGTAGTATTCTAGTATCTGGCTGTATTTGAAGTAGTATTCTAGTATATGGCTGTATTTGGAGTAGTATTCTAGTAGCTGGCTGTATTTGGAGTAGTATTCTAGTATCTGGCTGTAGTTGGAGAAGTATTCTAGTATCTGGCTGTATTTGGAGTAGTATTCTAGTGTCTGGCTGTATTTGGAGTAGTATTCTAGTATCTGGCTGTATTTGGATAAGTATTTGGAGTAGTATTCTAGTATCTGGCTGTATTTGGAGTAGTATTCTAGTATCTGGCTGTATTTGAAGTAGTATTCTAGTATCTGGCTGTATTTGGAGTAGTATTCTAGTATCTGGCTGTATTTGGAGTAGTATTCTAGTATCTGGCTGTATTTGGATAAGTATTTGGAGTAGTATTCTAGTATCTGGCTGTATTTGGAGTAGTATTCTAGTATCTGGCTGTATTTGGAGTAGTATTCTAGTATCTGGCTGTATTTGGAGTAGTATTCTAGTATCTGGCTGTATTTGGATAAGTATTTGGAGTAGTATTCTAGTATCTGGCTGTATTTGGAGTAGTATTCTAGTATCTGGCTGTATTTGGAGTAGTATTCTAGTGTCTGGCTGTATTTGGAGTAGTATTCTAGTATCTGGCTGTATTTGGATAAGTATTTGGAGTAGTATTCTAGTATCTGGCTGTATTTGGAGTAGTATTCTAGTATCTGGCTGTATTTGGAGTAGTATTCTAGTATCTGGCTGTATTTGGAGTAGTATTCTAGTATCTGGCTGTATTTGGAGTAGTATTCTAGTATCTGGCTGTATTTGGAGTAGTATTCTAGTAGCTGGCTGTATTTGAAGTAGTATTCTAGTATCTGGCTGTATTTGGAGAAGTATTCTAGTATCTGGCTGTAGTTGAAGTAGTATTCTAGTATCTGGCTGTATTTGAAGTAGTATTCTAGTATCTGGCTGTAGTTGGAGAAGTATTCTAGTATCTGGCTGTATTTGGAGTAGTATTCTAGTATCTGGCTGTATTTGGAGTAGTATTCTAGTATCTGGCTGTATTTGAAGTAGTATTCTAGTATCTGGCTGTATTTGAAGTAGTATTCTAGTATCTGGCTGTATTTGGAGTAGTATTCTAGTATCTGGCTGTATTTGGAGAAGTATTCTAGTATCTGGCTGTATTTGGAGTAGTATTCTAGTATCTGGCTGTATTTGGAGTAGTATTCTAGTATCTGGCTGTATTTGGAGTAGTATTCTAGTATCTGGCTGTATTTGGAGTAGTATTCTAGTATCTGGCTGTATTTGGAGTAGTATTCTAGTATCTGGCTGTATTTGGAGTAGTATTCTAGTAGCTGGCTGTATTTGGAGTAGTATTCTAGTATCTGGCTGTATTTGGAGTAGTATTCTAGTATCTGGCTGTATTTGAAGTAGTATTCTAGTATCTGGCTGTATTTGAAGTAGTATTCTAGTATCTGGCTGTATTTGAAGTAGTATTCTAGTATCTGGCTGTATTTGGAGTAGTATTCTAGTATATGGCTGTATTTGGAGTAGTATTCTAGTATCTGGCTGTATTTGAAGTAGTATTCTAGTATCTGGCTGTATTTGGAGTAGTATTCTAGTATCTGGCTGTATTTGGAGTAGTATTCTAGTATCTGGCTGTATTTGAAGTAGTATTCTAGTATCTGGCTGTATTTGGAGTAGTATTCTAGTATCTGGCTGTATTTGGAGTAGTATTCTAGTATATGGCTGTATTTGGAGTAGTATTCTAGTATCTGGCTGTATTTGAAGTAGTATTCTAGTATCTGGCTGTATTTGGAGAAGTATTCTAGTATCTGGCTGTATTTGGAGAAGCGTTTCATTTCATTCACTATAATGTTGTGCCACCCAGAGCCAGGCTACAGCTGCATGTACTGCCAGTTGCCATTAAATAGTGGTCTTGGAGTGCATTTCATTCACTATTTTTGAAATTAGTGTCACAGATCAATAAGCTCTACTGGTGACTCAGGGAAGGTAACTAGATTGGTTTTCATCCAAGGTAGCATTCCAAATTGCACCCAATTCCCCATATGGAGAATAGGGTGTGATTTGGGACCCTAGATTGGTAAATCAGTGGACAAATTACCCCCCACACGGCCCTACTCTCCCTTACCCCCTACTCTCCCTACTCCCCCCTACTCTCCCATACCCCCTACTCTCCCTACTCCCCCTACTCTCCCATACCCCCTACTCTCCCATACACCCTACTCTCCCTACTCCCCCTACTCTCCCATACCCCCTACTCTCCCTACTCCCCCTACTCTCTCATACCCCCTACTCTCTCATCCCCCCTACTCTCCCCTCCCCCCTACCCCCTCCTTTCCCCTACTCTCCCATCTCCCCTACTCTCCAATCTCCCCTACTCTCCCCTAACCCCTACTCTCCCCTACTCTCCCCTACCACCCTACTCTCCCCTCTCCCCTACTCCCCCCTACCACCCTACTCTCCCCTCTCCCCTACTCTCCCCTACTCCCTACTCTCCCCTACCACAATACTCTCCCCTACTCTCTCCTACTCTCCCCTACCACCCTACTCTCCCCTCTCCCCTACTCCCCCCTACCACCCTACTCTCCCCTCTCCCCTACTCTCCCCTACTCCCTACTCTCCCCTACCACAATACTCTCCCCTACTCTCTCCTACTCTCCCCTACTCCCTACTCTCTCCTACTCTCCCCTACCACAATACTCTCCCCTACTCTCCCCTACTCTCCCCTACTCCCTACTCTCCCCTACCACCCTACTCTCCCCTACTCTCCCCTACCACCCTACTCTCCCCTCTCCCCTACCCCCTATTCTTCCCTACTCGATGTAATTTAATTAGAGTTTGACATTTAGATAGAACTATTAGTGTGTTTTTCATCATGAAGGTGGCTTGACATTTAAATAATGTTTTCTAAATTATCAGCACATTATGACGTCATGTTAATTCTAATGTGCCGTTCATCCAACATCTAACCTTTATCATGCTAAATAGATAACAAGATGATTAAAAGGAAAATAACGCTGTTGATGAAGAGGGTCCTGGACTGGGGAGGTGGTGCCCTGAGCACTAACCAGCTGTGTTGTGTGTGTGCGTGTGTGTGTGTGTGTGTGTGTGTGTGTGTGTGTGTGTGTGTGTGTGTGTGTGTGTGAATTGGTGCTCTCAGCCCCTGGGTAGAGGCGAAAGACATTAGTCCTAGATGAAGGGAAACAAATTGAGCATGTCCACGACAGACCCACTTTACTGGGAGACTGTGTGTGCGCTGTGTGTATGTATGTGCGATGTGTGAATCTGCTAGCATGCAAGTGTGTGTCTGATGTGTGTGTGTGTGTGTGTGTGTGTGTGTGTGTCTGTGTATACGCTGTGTGTGTCTGTGTATACGCTGTGTGTGCGCTGTATAAATATGCAAGCTTGGGTGTGTGTGCCGGGTGTGTGTGTGTGTGTCTATCTGTGTGTGTGTCTCTGTGTGTGTGTGTGTGTGTGTGTGTGTGTGTGTCTCTCTCTATGTGTGTGCGTGTGTGTGTGTCTCTGTGTGTGTCTGTGTGTGTGTGTGTGTGTGTGTGTGTGTTTTTGTGTGTGTGTGTGTGTGTGTGTGTGTGCCAAAGAGAGTCAACCCTGGCTGCGTCAGGAGAATAATTATCTTATCAGATCAACACCGGGGCTTCTGGAGAGACCATCTTTATCAGGATAGCATCGATTAGATCAGACTGCCTCAGCCAAGCGCTCAACACACACACACACACACAAACACACACACAGCACACACACACACACACACGCGCACACGCACACGCACACGCACACACATCAGACACACACTTGCACGCTAGCAGATTCACACATCGCACACACACACACAGCACACACACATACACACAGCACACACACATACACACAGCGTACACACACACACACACAGATTAGAGGAAGCCTCAGTACTTGTGTTCCCAACTACATTTAGACACAGGCTGCTTCCAGGAGTGTAGACACCACTTCACTGCTGATGAGGATCTCTGTCTTTGGGGCTCCGCCCCCCCCCCCCCCCCCCCCCTGATATAATCATAACAGAATGAAAAGAGGTAGAACAGGAGAGTTGTGTTTCTTAAACTAAAGAACCCTTCCTGATGCAGAAAAACAGCCTTGGGGTGTGTGTGTGTTTATGCACATTAATCCACAGTCCTGCGCTGTCTGAGCTGCTCAAACAGAAGCCACCAAGCAGCTACCAACCGCTCTGGTCTGATACCAACCGCTCTGCTCTGATACCAACTGCTCTGCTGTGATACCAACCGCTCTGATCTGATACCAACCGCTCTGCTCTGATACAAACCGCTCTGCTCTGATCTGATACCAACCGCTCTGTTCTGATACCAACCTCTCTGCTGTGCTCTGATACCAACCTCTCTGCTCTGATACCAACCGCTCTGCACTGATACCAACCGCTCTGATCTGATACCAACCTCTCTGCTCTGATACCAACCGCTCTGATCTGATACCAACCGCTCTGCTCTGATACCAACCGCTCTGCTCTGCTCTGATACCAACCGCTCTGCTCTGATAACAACCGCTCTGCTCTGATCTGATACCAACCTCTCTGCTCTGATAACAACCGCTCTGCTCTGATACCAACCACTCTGATCTGATACCAACCTCTCTGCTCTGATACCAACCTCTCTGCTCTGCTCTGACACCAACCGCTCTGATCTGATACCAACCGCTCTGCTCTGATACCAACCGCTCTGCTCTGCTCTGATACCAACCGCTCTGCTCTGATACCAACCGCTCTGCTCTGATCTGATACCAACCTCTCTGCTCTGATAACAACCGCTCTGCTCTGATACCAACCGCTCTGATCTGATACCAACCTCTCTGCTCTGATACCAACCTCTCTGCTCTGCTCTGATACCAACCGCTCTGCTCTGATCTGATACCAACTGCTCTGCTCTGATCTGATACCAACCTCTCTGCTCTGATACCAACCTCTCTGCTCTGCTCTGATACCAACCACTCTGCTCTGATCTGATACCAACCGCTCTGCTCTGATCTGATACCAACCTCTCTGCTCTGATACCAACCTCTCTGCTCTGATACCAACCTCTCTGCTCGGCTCTGATACCAACCTCTCTGCTCTGATACCAACCGCTCTGCTCTGATACCAACTGCTCTGCTCTGATCTGATACCAACCTCTCTGCTCTGATACCAACTGCTCTGCTCTGATCTGATACCAACCTCTCTGCTCTGATACCAACTGCTCTGCTCTGATCTGATACCAACCTCTCTGCTCTGATACCAACTGCTCTGATCTAATACCAACCTCTCTGCTCTGATACCAACCGCTCTGATCTGATACCAACCGCTCTGCTCTGATACCAACCGATCTGCTCTGATCTGATACCAACCTCTCTGCTCTGATACCAACCGCTCTGATCGGATACCAACCGCTCTGCTCTGATCTGATACCAACCTCTCTGCTCTGATACCAACCGCTCTGCTCTGATACCAACCGCTCTGCTCTGCTCTGATACCAACCGCTTTGCTCTGATCTGATACCAACCGCTCTGCTCTGATCTGATACCAACCTCTCTGCTCTGATACCAACCGCTCTGATGTGATACCAACCGCTCTGATCTGATACCAAACGCTCTGCTCTGATACCAACCGCTCTGCTCTGATACCAACCGCTCTGCTCTGATACCAACCGCTCTGCTCTGCTCTGATACCAACCGCTCTGTTCTGATACCAACCGCTCTGCTCTGATCTGATACCAACCGCTCTGCTCTGATACCAACCGCTCTGCTCTGATGCCAACCGCTCTGCTCTGATCTGATACCAACCGCTCTGCTCTGATACCAACCGCTCTGCTCTGATACCAACCGCTCTGCTCTGATCTGATACCAACCGCTCTGCTCTGATACCAACCGTTCTGCTCTGATACCAACCGCTCTGCTCTGCTCTGATACCAACCGCTCTGCTCTGATCTGATTACCAACCGCTCTGCTCTGCTCTGATACCAACCGCTCTGCTCTGCTCTGATACCAAGCACTCTGCTCTGATCTGATTACCAACCGCTCTGCTCTGCTCTGATACCAACCGCTCTGCTCTGATACCAACCGCTCTGCTCTGATCTGATTACCAACCGCTCTGCTTGGTATTGCTGTCACTTATCTCTCTATTGCTCTCTTTCCAATTCAATATAAACTGCCTGGCTCCCTGCAGGAGAGGTCTCAGAGAAAGTGTGTGTGTGTGTGTGTGTGTGTGTGTGTGTGTCTGTGTTTAAGCTCTGTATGCCTGTGAGGTCTAGAGAGAGTGAGCATATTTGTTTGCCTCCTCTACTACACATCAGCACTAGGCAGTGATAGCAGAGAGCGATCCCATCGAGGTAATGACATGGTTTTTACACTTATTAAATCATTTTCATATCTATACAGAGGCCAAACCCCTAATGATAGCTTTAGATAACCAACAATCGATCATTTACCTCTAGAGGGAGACATTACAAGAGGGAGAGGAGGGAGGGGGAGAGATAGAGAAAGAGAGGTTGAAAGGAGTTGCGTGCAGTGATGGGGAGTGGGAGAGAGAGAGAAGGAAAAAAGAGAGAGAGGGGAAGAGAAAGAGGGATGAGGAGATAGAAGAGAGTGATGAAGGGATGTTGATGGAGAGAGAAGGAGAAGACAAGAAAGGAGATATATATATATATCCTTCCTTGACTTCTCCTTCTCTCTCCATATATATATATATATATTTAGAGAGAGAGAGACAGAGAGAGAGAGACAGAGAGAGAGAGACAGAGAGAGAGGGAGAGAGAGAGAGAGAGAGAGAGACAGAGAGAGAGACAGAGAGAGAGAGACAGAGAGAGAGACAGAGAGAGAGAGAGAGACAGAGAGAGAGAGAGACAGAGAGAGAGGGAGAGAGAGAGAGAGAGACAGAGAGAGAGACAGAGAGAGAGAGACAGAGAGAGAGACAGAGAGAGAGAGAGAGAGAGAGACAGAGAGAAAGACAGAGAGAGAGAGAGACAGAGAGAGAGAGAGAGAGAGAGAGAGACAGAGAGAGAGACAGAGAGAGAGACAGAGAGAAAGACAGAGACAGAGAGAGAGAGAGACAGAGACAGAGAGAAAGAGAGAAAGAGAGACAGAGAGAGAGAGAGACAGAGAGAAAGAAAGAGAGAGAGAGACAGAGAGAGAGAGAGACAGAGAGAGAGAGAGACAGAGAGAGAGACAGACAGAGAGAGAGACAGAGAGAGAGACAGAGAGAGAGAGAGAGACAATCCATAGACTCTAACCACTTCTGGGGAAACTGGAAAACACTAAACAAACAACAACACAAAGAGGTACAGTGCCTTGCGAAAGTATTCGGCCCCCTTGAACTTTGCGACCTTCTGACACATTTCAGGCTTCAAACTTAAAGATATAAAACTGTATAAAAGTGCAGAGAGCATCATGAAGAACAAGGAACACACCAGGCAGGTCCGAGATACTGTTGTGGAGAAGTTTAAAGTCGGATTTGGATACAAAAAGATTTCCCAAGCTTTAAACATCCCAAGGAGCACTGTGCAAGCGATAATATTGAAATGGAAGGAGTATCAGACCACTGCAAATCTACCAAGACCTGGCCGTCCCTCTAAACTTTCAGCTCATACAAGGAGAAGACTGATCAGAGATGCAGCCAAGAGGCCCATGATCACTCTGGATGAACTGCAGAGATCTACAGCTGAGGTGGGAGACTCTGTCCATAGGACAACAATCAGTCGTATATTGCACAAATCTGGCCTTTATGGAAGAGTGGCAAGAAGAAAGCCATTTCTTAAAGATATCCATAAAAAGTGTAATTTAAAGTTTGCCACAAGCCACCTGGGAGACACACCAAACATGTGGAAGAAGGTGCTCTGGTCAGATGAAACCAAAATTGAACTTTTTGGCAACAATGCAAAACGTTATGTTTGGCGTAAAAGCAACACAGCTGAACACACCATCCCCACTGTCAAACATGGTGGTGGCAGCATCATGGTTTGGGCCTGCTTTTCTTCAGCAGGGACAGGGAAGATGGTTAAAATTGATGGGAAGATGGATGGAGCCAAATACAGGACCATTCTGGAAGAAAACCTGATGGAGTCTGCAAAAGACCTGAGACTGGGACGGAGATTTGTCTTCCAACAAGACAATGATCCAAAACATAAAGCAAAATCTACAATGGAATGGTTCAAAAATAAACATATCCAGGTGTTAGAATGGCCAAGTCAAAGTCCAGACCTGAATCCAATTGAGAATGTGTGGAAAGAACTGAAAACTGCTGTTCACAAATGCTCTCCATCCAACCTCACTGAGCTCGAGCTGTTTTGCAAGGAGGAATGGGAAAAAATGTCAATCTCTCGATGTGCAAAACTGATAGAGACATACCCCAAGCGACTTACAGCTGTAATCGCAGCAAAAGGTGGCGCTACAAAGTATTAACTTAAGGGGGCTGAATAATTTTGCACGCCCAATTTTTCAGTTTTTGATTTGTTAAAAAAGTTTGAAATATCCAATAAATGTCGTGCCACTTCATGATTGTGTCCCACTTGTTGTTGATTCTTGAAACAGAGCTGCACTTCCTAACCTCCTGCCCAATGTATGACCATATTAGAGAGACATATTTCCCTCAGATTACACAGATCCACAAAGAATTCGAAAAGAAATCCAATTTTGATAAACTCCCATATCTACTGGGTGAAATACCACAGTGTGCCATCACAGCAGCAAGATTTGTGACCTGTTGCCACAAGAAAAGGGCAACCAGTGAAGAACACACACCATTGTAAATACAACCCATATTTATGCTTATTTATTTTATCTTGTGTCCTTTAACCATTTGTACATTGTTAAAACACTGTATATATATATATAATATGACATTTGTAATGTCTTTATTGTTTTAAAACTTCTGTATGTGTAATGTTTACTGTTAATTGTTATTGTTTATTTAACTTTATATATTATCTACTTCACTTGCTTTGGCAATGTTAACACATGTTTCCCATGCCAATAAAGACCTTGAATTGAATTGAATTGAATTGAGAGACGGAGAGAGACAAAGAGAGACAGAGAGAGAGAGAGATGTACACAGTGAAGGATTCCATTGTAGTCAGATGACGACGTTGCAACAACTTAAACAAGAAGGTCCTTGGGCTACGTACACACTGATTATAACTAATACAGCTGTCACACACACAGGCCTACAACACACGCACGCACGCACGTACGCACGCACGCACGCACGCACGCACGCACGCACGCACACACACACACACACAGGCCTACAACACACGCACGCACGCACGCACGCACACACGCATGCGCACACGCACACGCACATACACACACAGGCCTACAACACACGCACACACACACACACACACACACACATGCACGCACACGCACACACGCACACGCACACACAGGCCTACAACACACACACACACACACACACGCACACACACACACACACACACACACACACACACACACACACACACACACACACACACACACACACACACACACACACACACACACACACACACACACACATACATAATGCCAGAAAACACACACAGAGGGTGTTGCAGTCTGGATAATCAAAATGATGTATTGAGCGCTGGTAAGGTTCCTCTCCCTCTATCAAAGCCTTCCTTTATGGGGCCTTTGATGAATGAATGTACCATGATGGCTGATGGTTGATAGGTGGCCTGGTGAGTGCCTGTATAGAAAACATTTCACACAGGATCAGTTGCGCTCTGGCCTGCCGTGTTGTTTTAATGAACACCCTTAACACTGTCTGGAGGGAGACGGACCGAAAGATCCCCTCTAGAGTTAGAGGCTCCACTCTTTCCTCTTATTAAAATGTTTTCTATTTACTCTGTGGTAGTTTGTGTTTAAAAATAAAAATAAAAAACTTGTGGAAAATCACTGGGTTGTTCACCCATCAATCTTGATCAGTGTCATTTTACCAGGGCCAACTAGAGCAGTGTCTCCCTGGGGGGTGTGGGTGAAGGGCGAACTAGAGCAGTGTCTCCCTGGGGGGTGTGGGTGAAGGGCGAACTAGAGCAGTGTCTCCCTGGGGGGGTGTGGGTGAAGGGCCAACTAAAGCAGTGTCTCCCTTGGGGGGGGGGGGTGAAGAGCCAACTAGAGCAGTTTCTCCCTGGGGGGGGTGAAGAGCCAACTAAAGCAGTGTCTCCCTGGTGGGTGAAGGACTAGAGCCAACTAGAGCAGTTTCTCCCTGGGGGGGTGAAGAGCCAACTAAAGCAGTGTCTCCCTGGGGGGTGAAGGACTAGAGCCAACTAGAGCAGTGTCTCCCTGGGGGGTGAAGGACTAGAGCCAACTAGAGCAGTGTCTCCCTGGGGGGGTGAAGAGCCAACTAGAGCAGTGTCTCCCTGGGGGGGTGAAGAGCCAACTAGAGCAGTGTCTCCCTGGGGGGGTGAAGGACTAGAGCCAACTAAAGCAGTGTCTCCCTGGGGGGTGAAGGACTAGAGCCAACTAGAGCAGTGTCTCCCTGGGGGGTGAAGGACTAGAGCCAACTAGAGCAGTGTCTCCCTGGGGGGTGAAGGACTAGAGCCAACTAGAGCAGTGTCTCCCTGGGGGGGTGAAGAGCCAACTAGAGCAGTGTCTCCCTGGGGGGTGAAGGACTAGAGCCAACTAGAGCAGTTTCTCCCTGGGGGGGTGAAGAGCCAACTAAAGCAGTGTCTCCCTGGGGGGTGAAGGACTAGAGCCAACTAGAGCAGTTTCTCCCTGGGGGGGGGGGGGGGGGTGAAGAGCCAACTAGAGCTGTTTCTCCCTGGGGGGGTGAAGAGCCAAGGAGGAGAGAAGGAGAGGAGGAGAGAAGGACAGGAGGAGAGGATCAGAGAAGGAGAGGAGGAGAGAAGGAGAGGAGGAGAGAAGGAGAGGAGGAGAGAAAGAGAGGAGGAGAGGAGGAGAGGAGGAGAGAGGAGAGGAGGAGAGGAGGAGAGAAAGAGTGAAGGAGCGAAGGAGAGGAGGAGAGGAGGAGAGAAGGAGAGGAGGAGAGAAGGAGAGGAGGAGAGGAGGAGAGAAAGAGAGGAGGAGAGGAGGAGAGAAGGAGAGGAGGAGAGGAGGAGGGGAGGAGAGGAGGAGAGAAGGAGAGAAGGAGAGGAAGAGAGGAGGAGAGAAAGAGCGAAGGAGCGAAGGAGAGGAGGAGAGGAGGAGAGGAGAGGAGGAGAGAAGGAGAGGAGGAGAGAAGGAGAGGAGGAGAGGAGGAGAGAAAGAGAGGAGGAGAGAAGGAGAGGAGGAGAGGAGGAGGGGAGGAGAGAAGGAGAGGAGGAGAGAAGGAGAGAAGGAGAGAAGAGAAAGAGAGGAGGAGAGAAGGAGAGGAGGAGAGGAGGAGGGGAGGAGAGAAGGAGAGGAGGAGAGGAGGAGAGAAGGAGAGGAGGAGAGGAGGAGGGGAGGAGAGAAGGAGAGGAGGAGAGAAGGAGAGAAGGAGAGGAGGAGAGAAGGAGAGGAGGAAGGGAGGAGAGGAGGAGAGAAGGAGAGGAGAGGAGGAGAGAAGAAGCGAAGGAGCGAAGGAGCAGAGGAGAGGAGGAGCGAAGGAGAGGAGGAGAGGAGGAGAGAAAGAGAGAAAGAGAGAAAGAATGGAGGAGAGGAGGAGAGGAGGAGAGAAGGAGAGGAGGAGAGGAGGAGAGGAGGAGAGGAGGAGAGAAAGAGAGAAGGAGCGAAGGAGCAGAGGAGAGGAGGAGAGGAGGAGAGAAAGAGAGAAAGAGCGAAGGAGAGGAGGAGAGAGTCGTGTCTGGCTGGCCGGTGGAGAATCGATCTTTAATTTAGTTTCCAGCAATACACTGTGTGGTGATTGGTGATTAGGGTCAGGGTGGGCGACGACCACCCTGTGCTCTGTCTTCTGCTGCTCTGACACCAGAAACACAATAGGGAAGGGCATTGAACATTTTCTGACTGTTCCATTATCCACTTATCTTAACCATTTTAATTTTTATTCAACCTTTATTTAACTAGGCAAGTCAGTTAAGAACAAACTATTATTTACGATGACGGACTACAGAGAACAAATCCTAATTGCTAAATTGTCCCAAATATACTGTATACTCAGTCAATCAAAAGAGTCATGTAAGATACATTTAATGAAACCGTGATATCAACTGGTTATATCATGGAACACAGTCTGTTCTAATGGAACACAGTCTGTTCAAATGGAACACAGTCTGTTCTAATGGAACACAGTCTGTTCTAATGGAACACAGTCTGTTCTATCAACTGGTTATATCATGGAACACAGTCTGTTCTATACTGGTTATATCATGGAACACAGTCTGTTCTAATGGAACACAGTCTGTTCAAATGGAACACAGTCTGTTCTAATGGAACACAGTCTGTTCTAATGGAACACAGTCTGTTCTAATGGAACACAGTCTGTTCTATCAACTGGTTATATAATGGAACACAGTCTGTTCTATACTGGTTATATCATGGAACACAGTCTGTTCTAATGGAACACAGTCTGTTCTAATGGAACACAGTCTGTTCTATCAACTGGTTATATCATGGAACACAGTCTGTTCTATACTGGTTATATCATGGAACACAGTCTGTTCTAATGGAACACAGTCTGTTCTATACTGGTTATATCATGGAACACAGTCTGTTCTATACAGGTTATATTATATCATGGAACACAGTCTGTTCTATACTGGATATATTTTATCATGGAACACAGTCTGTTCTATACTGGTTATATCATGGAACACAGTCTGTTCTATACTGGTTATATCATGGAACACAGTCTGTTCAATACTGTTTATATCATGGAACACAGTCTGTTCTATACTGGTTATATCATGAAACACAGTCTGTTCTATCAACTGGTTATATCATGGAACACAGTCTGTTCTAATGGAACACAGTCTGTTCTAATGGAACACAGTCTGTTCTAATGGAACACAGTCTGTTCTAATGGAACACAGTCTGTTCTATCAACTGGTTATATCATGGAACACAGTCTGTTCTATACTGGTTATATCATGGAACAGTCTGTTCTAATGGAACACAGTCTGTTCTAATGGAACACAGTCTGTTCTAATGGAACACAGTCTGTTCTAATGGAACACAGTCTGTTCTATCAACTGGTTATATCATGGAACACAGTCTGTTCTATACTGGTTATATCATGGAACACAGTCTGTTCTATACAGGTTATATTATATCATGGAACACAGTCTGTTCTATACTGGTTATATTATATCATGGAACACAGTCTGTTCTATACTGGTTATATCATGGAACACAGTCTGTTCTATACTGGTTATATCATGGAACACAGTCTGTTCTATACAGGTTATATTATATCATGGAACACAGTCTGTTCTATACTGGTTATATTATATAATGGAACACAGTATGTTCTATCAACTGGTTATATCATGGAACACAGTCTGTTCTATACTAGTTATATCATGGAACACAGTCTGTTCAATACTGTTTATATCATGGAACACAGTCTGTTCTATCAACTGGTTATATCATGGAACACAGTATGTTCTATACTGGTTATATCATGGAACACAGTCTGTTCTATCAACTGGTTATATCATGGAACACAGTCTGTTCTATACTGGTTATATCATGGAACACAGTCTGTTCTATACAGGTTATATTATATCATGGAACACAGTCTGTTCTATACTGGTTATATTATATCATGGAACACAGTCTGTTCTATACTGGTTATATCATGGAACACAGTCTGTTCTATACTGGTTATATCATGGAACACAGTCTGTTCTATACAGGTTATATTATATCATGGAACACAGTCTGTTCTATACTGGTTATATTATATCATGGAACACAGTCTGTTCTATCAACTGGTTATATCATGGAACACAGTCTGTTCTATACTAGTTAAATCATGGAACACAGTCTGTTCAATACTGTTTATATCATGGAACACAGTCTGTTCTATACTGGTTATATCATGGAACACAGTCTGTTCTATCAACTGGTTATATCATGGAACACAGTCTGTTCTATACTGGTTATATCATGGAACACAGTCTGTTCTATCCACTGGTTATATCATGGAACACAGTCTGTTCTATACTGGTTATATCATGGAACACAGTCTGTTCTATACTGGTTATATCATGGAACACAGTCTGTTCTATACTGGTTATATCATGGAACACAGTCTGTTCTATACTGGTTATATTATATCATGGAACACAGTCTGTTCTATACAGGTTATATTATATCATGGAACACAGTCTGTTCTATACAGGTTATATTATATCTTGGAACACAGTCTGTTCTATACTGATTATATTTTGGAACACAGTCTGTTCTATACAGGTTATATTATATCATGGAACACAGTCTGTTCTATCAACTGGCTCTATTATATCATGGAACACAGTCTGTTCTATCAACAGGTTATATTATATCATGGAACACAGTCTGTTCTATACAGGTTATATGAAATCATGGAACACAGTCTGTTCTATCAACAGGTTATATTATATCATGGAACACAATCTGTTCTATCAACAGGATATATTATATCATGGAACACAGTCTGTTCTATACTGGTTATATTATATCATGGAACACAGTCTGTTCTATACTGGTTATATCATGGAACACAGTCTGTTCTATACTGGTTATATCATGGAACACAGTCTGTTCTATATAGGTTATATTATATCATGAAACACAGTCTGTTCTATACAGGTTATATTATGTCATGGAACACAGTCTGTTCTATACTGGTTATATTATATCATGGAACACAGTCTGTTCTATACAGGTTATATCATGGAACACAGTCTGTTCTATACTGGTTATATCATGGAACACAGTCTGTTCTATATAGGTTATATTATATCATGAAACACAGTCTGTTCTATACAGGTTATATTATATCATGGAACACAGTCTGTTCTATACAGGTTATATTATATCATGGAACACAGTCTGTTCTATACAGGTTATATTATATCATGAAACACAGTCTGTTCTATACAGGTTATATTATATCATGGAACACAGTCTGTTCTATATAGGTTATATTATATCATGAAACACAGTCTGTTCTATACAGGTTATATTATATCATGGAACACAGTCTGTTCTATCAACAGGTTATATTATATCATGGAACACAGTCTGTTCTATACTGGTTATATTATATCATGGAACACAGGTTCTATACAAGTTATATTATATCATGGAACACAGTCTGTTCTATACAGGTTATATTATATCATGGAACACAGTCTATTCTATCAACTGGTTATATCATGGAACACAGTCTGTTCTATACAGGTTATATTATATCATGGAACACAGTCTATTCTATCAACTGGTTATATCATGGAACACAGTCTGTTCTATACTGGTTATATCATGGAACACAGTCTGTTCTATACAGGTTATATTATATCATGGAACACAGTCTGTTCTATACAGGTTATATTATATCATGGAACACTGTCTGTTCTATACAGGTTATATTATATCATGGAACACAGTCTATTCTATCAACTGGTTATATCATGGAATACAGTCTGTTCTATACAGGTTATATTATATCATGGAACACAGTCTGTTCTATCAACTGGTTATATCATGGAACACAGTCTGTTCTATCAACTGGTTATATCATGGAACACAGTCTGTTCTATACTGGTTATATCATGGAACACAGTCTGTTCTATACAGGTTATATTATGTCATGGAACACAGTCTGTTCTATACTGGTTATATTATATCATGGAACACAGTCTGTTCTATACAGGTTATATCATGGAACACAGTCTGTTCTATACTGGTTATATCATGGAACACAGTCTGTTCTATATAGGTTATATTATATCATGAAACACAGTCTGTTCTATACAGGTTATATTATATCATGGAACACAGTCTGTTCTATACAGGTTATATTATGTCATGGAACACAGTCTGTTCTATACTGGTTATATTATATCATGGAACACAGTCTGTTCTATACAGGTTATATCATGGAACACAGTCTGTTCTATACTGGTTATATCATGGAACACAGTCTGTTCTATATAGGTTATATTATATCATGAAACACAGTCTGTTCTATACAGGTTATATTATATCATGGAACACAGTCTGTTCTATACAGGTTATATTATATCATGGAACACAGTCTGTTCTATACAGGTTATATTATATCATGAAACACAGTCTGTTCTATACAGGTTATATTATATCATGGAACACAGTCTGTTCTATATAGGTTATATTATATCATGAAACACAGTCTGTTCTATACAGGTTATATTATATCATGGAACACAGTCTGTTCTATCAACAGGTTATATTATATCATGGAACACAGTCTGTTCTATACAGGTTATATTATATCATGGAACACAGTCTGTTCTATCAACAGGTTATATTATATCATGGAACACAGTCTGTTCTATCAACAGGTTATATTATATCATGGAACACAGTCTGTTCTATACAGGTTATATTATATCATGGAACACAGTCTGTTCTATCAACAGGTTATATTATATCATGGAACACAGTCTGTTCTATCAACAGGTTATATTATATCATGGAACACAGTCTGTTCTATACAGGTTATATTATATCATGGAACACAGTCTGTTCTATCAACAGGTTATATTATATCATGGAACACAGTCTGTTCTATCAACAGGTTATATTATATCATGGAACACAGTCTGTTCTATCAACAGGTTATATTATATCATGGAACACAGTCTGTTCTATACAGGTTATATTATATCATGGAACACAGTCTGTTCTATCAACAGGTTATATTATATCATGGAACACAGTCTGTTCTATCAACAGGTTATATTATATCATGGAACACAGTCTGTTCTATCAACAGGTTATATTATATCATGGAACACAGTCTGTTCTATACTGGTTATATTATATCATGGAACACAGGTTCTATACAAGTTATATTATATCATGGAACACAGTCTGTTCTATACAGGTTATATTATATGCTTGACAAAGGCGTTTCAAAGAGCTGTCAGTCAAGGTGAGCTCATGGATATAAGCTCCCCACTCAGCCCCATCTTTCAGAACTTCCTGGTAGTTAGACAAGAGAGAAACATTTTTTTCTTTCTTTTTTCGCAAATTTTGCGCATTTCTATCCAAAACAAATATATTATGAGTGATATTTTAGTCACACAAAAGGCTATTTTATATGTGAATCAGAATGACTGGGGGGAACCTTTAAAGATCACGTTTAAACATCCATTGGTGTACCTTGATGACTCCTGCCCATCCTTAACACACACCTCTGTCTTGGGTATAACGACTGGTCTAACCCTAACCCTAACCCCTAACCCCTAACCTCTAACACCAGAAAACACACGCAACAAATGACAACGCCATTCAAAAGCCATCTGGGAAGTTGAATTAATCACCAGGGAACCTCCCACTGCTCCACATTGGTGTGTGTGTGTGTGTGTGTGTGTGTGTGTGTGTGTGTGTGTGTGTGTGTGTGTGTGTGTTCGTTTGTGTGTGTGCGTGTGTGCGCGTGTGTGTGTGTGTGTGTGTGTGTGTGGTGTCTGTGTGTGTGTGTGTGTGTGTGTGCGTGTGTCAGGCTCAGTTCAGGGTGTAACCGAGAGTGTAAATCAAAAGGGAGTCATTGCAGATTGAGGACCTGAAGGGTAGTCAGTCTTGTGTAACTATGGATTATTGAACCAATTACAAAACAGCTGACCCATCCATCTACAATAAGTGTGTGTTTACTGCCTTAGTGAGTAGAAAGAACAGTAGTATCAGCACGTATTATACACTACTTAGCGTGTGTCTACTTCCTTAGCGTTAGCTTCCCAAGGCTTAAGCACAGCAGGATAATAAAGACTTGTGTTAGCTTCCCAAGGCTTAAGCACATCAGGATAATACAGACTTGTGTTAGCTTCCCGAGGCTTAAGCACATCAGGATAATACAGACTTGTGTTAGCTTCCCAAGGCTTAAGCACAGCAGGATAATAAAGACTTGTGTTAGCTTCCCAAGGCTTAAGCACATCAGGATAATACAGACTTGTGTTAGCTTCCCGAGGCTTAAGCACATCAGGATAATACAGACTTGTGTTAGCTTCCCAAGGCTTAAGCACAGCAGGATAATAAAGACTTGTGTTAGCTTCCCAAGGCTTAAGCACAGCAGGATAATAAAGACTTGTGTTAGCTTCCCAAGGCTTAAGCACAACAGGATAATAAAGACTTGTGTTAGCTTCCCAAGGCTTAAGCACAACAGGATAATAAAGACTTGTGTTAGCTTCCCAAGTCTTAAGCACAACAGGATAATAAAGACTTGTGTTAGCTTCCCAAGGCTTAAGCACATCAGGATAATACAGACTTGTGTTAGCTTCCCAAGGCTTAAGCACAGCAGGATAATAAAGACTTGTGTTAGCTTCCCAAGGCTTAAGCACATCAGGATAATACAGACTTGTGTTAGCTTCCCAAGGCTTAAGCACAGCAGGATAATACAGACTTGTGTTAGCTTCCCAAGGCTTAAGCACAGCAGGATAATAAAGACTTGTGTTACCTTGAATATGTGGACATCTATAAGTACCTAGGTGTCTGGCTAGACTCTAAACTCTCCTTCCAGACCCATATCAAACATCTCCAATCGAAAATCAAATCAAGAGTCGGCTTTCTATTCCGCAACAAAGCCTCCTTCACTCACGCCGCCAAACTTACCCTAGTAAAACTGACTATCCTACCGATCCTCGACTTCGGCGATGTCATCTACAAAATGGCTTCCAACACTCTACTCAGCAAACTGGATGCAGTTTATCACAGTGCCATCCGTTTTGTCACTAAAGCACCTTATACCACCCACCACAGCGACTTGTATGCTCTAGTCGGCTGGCCCTCGCTACATATTCGTCGCCAGACCCACTGGCTCCAGGTCATCTACAAGTCCATGCTAGGTAAAGCTCCGCCTTATCTCAGTTCACTGGTTACGATGGCAACACCCATCCGTAGCACGCGCTCCAGCAGGTGTATCTCACTGATCATCCCTAAAGCCAACACCTCATTTGGCCGCCTTTCGTTCCAGTTCTCTGCTGCCTGTGACTGGAACGAATTGCAAAAATCGCTGAAGTTGGAGACTTTTATCTCCCTCACCAACTTCAAACATCTGCTATCTGAGCAGCTAACCGATCGCTGCAGCTGTACATAGTCTATCGGTAAATAGCCCACCCATTTTTCACCTACCTCATCCCCATACTGTTTTTATTTATTTATTTTTCTGCTCTTTTGCACACCAATATCTCTACCTGTACATAACCATCTGATCATTTATCCCCCCAGTGTTAATCTGCATAATTGTAATTATTCGCCTACCTTCTCATGCCTTTTGCACACAATGTATATATAGACTCCCCTTTTTTCTACTGTGTTATTGACTTGTTAATTGTTTACTCCATGTGTAACTCTGTGTTGTCTGTTCACACTGCTATGCTTTATCTTGGCCAGGTCGCAGTTGTAAATGAGAACTTGTTCTCAACTAGCCTACCTGGTTAAATAAAGGTGTTCTCAACTAGCCTACCTGGTTAAATAAAGGTGTTCTCAACTAGCCTACCTGGTTAAATAAAGGTGAAATAAAAACTAAAAAAAATAGAAAATAAAAAAAGCTTCCCAAGGCTTAAGCACAACAGGATAACATAGTACTGCAGGGAACAGATATTAAGCAAAGTTTTGTCAGTCCCAGAGGTCCGTGTGTGTGTGTGTGTGTGCCTGTGTCAGTGTGTGTGTGTGTGTGTGTGTGTGTGTGTGTGCCTGTTTCAGTGTGTGTGTGTGTGTGTGTGCCTGTGTCAGTGTGTGTGTGCGTGTGTGCCTGTGCCTGTGTCAGTGTGTGTGTGTGTGTGTGTGTGTGTGTGTGGGTGTGTGTGTGCGTGTGTGTGTGTGTGTGTGTGTGTGTGCGTGTGCCTGTGTCAGTGTGTGTGTGCCTGTGTCAGTGTGTGTGTGCCTGTGTCAGTGTGTGTGTGCCTGTGTCAGTGTGTGTGTGCCTGTGTCAGTGTGTGTGTGCCTGTGTCAGTGTGTGTGTGTGTGTGTGTGTGTGTGTGCCTGTGTCAGTGTGTGTGTGCCTGTGTCAGTGTGTGTGTGCCTGTGTCAGTGTGTGTGTGCCTGTGTCAGTGTGTGTGTGCCTGTGTCAGTGTGTGTGTGTGTGTAACCTTCAGGTTCTTCCTGTGTATGTTTGACTTTAAGAATAATAAACGACCTTCTATCTATAATTCAACAAAGTCTGGTGACACAAATTACACCAGATAGACTGTGGATTATTAAACCAGAAGAATGGAGGCATTAAAAATAATACTGGTATTTATTTTTAATACTAAGATTAAAAACAAGTCCAAAACGGTAACCAACCAGTTAACACATTGGGTGTGAGATTTATATAGATTATACAGCTGTTAACACATTGGGTGTGAGATATATAAGGTTATACAGCTGTTAACACATTGGGTGTGAGATATATAAGGTTATACAGCTGTTAACACATTGGGTGTGAGATATATAAGGTTATACAGCTGATAACACATTGGGTGTGAGATTTATATAGGTTATACAGCTGTTAACACATTGGGTGTGAGATATATAAGGTTATACAGCTGTTAACACATTGGGTGTGAGATATATAAGGTTATACAGCTGTTAACACATTGGGTGTGAGATATATAAGGTTATACAGCTGTTAACACATTGGGTGTGCGATATATAAGGTTATACAGCTGTTAACACATTGGGTGTGAGATATATAAGGTTATACAGCTGTTAACACATTGGGTGTGAGATATATAAGGTTATACAGCTGATAACACATTGGGTGTGAGATATATAAGGTTATACAGCTGATAACACATTGGGTGTGAGATATATAAGGTTATACAGCTGATAACACATTGGGTGTGAGATATATAAGGTTATACAGCTGATAACACATTGGGTGTGAGATATATAAGGTTATACAGCTGTTAACACATTGGGTGTGAGATATATAAGGTTATACAGCTGATAACACATTGGGTGTGAGATATATAAGGTTATACAGCTGTTAACACATTGGGTGTGAGATATATAAGGTTATACAGCTGTTAACACATTGGGTGTGAGATTTATATAGGTTATACAGCTGTTAACACATTGGGTGTGAGATATATAAGGTTATACAGCTGTTAACACATTGGATGTGAGATATATAAGGTTATACAGCTGTTAACACATTGGGTGTGAGATATATAAGGTTATACAGCTGTTAACACATTGGGTGTGAGATATATAAGGTTATACAGCTGTTAACACATTGGGTGTGAGATATATAAGGTTATACAGCTGTTAACACATTGGGTGTGAGATATATAAGGTTATACAGCTGTTAACACATTGGGTGTGAGATTTATATAGGTTATACAGCTGTTAACACATTGGGTGTGAGATATATAAGGTTATACAGCTGATAACACATTGGATGTGAGATATATAAGGTTATACAGCTGATAACACATTGGGTGTGAGATATATAAGGTTATACAGCTGATAACACATTGGGTGTGAGATATATAAGGTTATACAGCTGATAACACATTGGGTGTGAGATATATAAGGTTATACAGCTGTTAACACATTGGGTGTGAGATATATAAGGTTATACAGCTGTTAACACATTGGATGTGAGATATATAAGGTTATACAGCTGTTAACACATTGGGTGTGAGATTTATATAGGTTATACAGCTGTTAACACATTGGGTGTGAGATATATAAGGTTATACAGCTGTTAACACATTGGATGTGAGATATATAAGGTTATACAGCTGTTAACACATTGGGTGTGAGATATATAAGGTTATACAGCTGTTAACACATTGGGTGTGAGATATATAAGGTTATACAGCTGTTAACACATTGGGTGTGAGATATATAAGGTTATACAGCTGATAACACATTGGGTGTGAGATATATAAGGTTATACAGCTGATAACACATTGGGTGTGAGATATATAAGGTTATACAGCTGTTAACACATTGGGTGTGAGATATATAAGGTTATACAGCTGTTAACACATTGGGTGTGAGATATATAAGGTTATACAGCTGTTAACACATTGGGTGTGAGATATATAAGGTTATACAGCTGATAACACATTGGGTGTGAGATATATAAGGTTATACAGCTGATAACACATTGGGTGTGAGATATATAAGGTTATACAGCTGATAACACATTGGGTGTGAGATATATAAGGTTATACAGCTGATAACACATTGGATGTGAGATATATAAGGTTATACAGCTGATAACACATTGGGTGTGAGATATATAAGGTTATACAGCTGATAACACATTGGGTGTGAGATATATAAGGTTATACAGCTGATAACACATTGGGTGTGAGATATATAAGGTTATACAGCTGATAACACATTGGGTGTGAGATATATAAGGTTATACAGCTGATAACACATTGGGTGTGAGATATATAAGGTTATACAGCTGTTAACACATTGGGTGTGAGATATATAAGGTTATACAGCTGTTAACACATTGGATGTGAGATATATAAGGTTATACAGCTGTTAACACATTGGGTGTGAGATTTATATAGGTTATACAGCTGTTAACACATTGGGTGTGAGATATATAAGGTTATACAGCTGTTAACACATTGGATGTGAGATATATAAGGTTATACAGCTGTTAACACATTGGGTGTGAGATATATAAGGTTATACAGCTGTTAACACATTGGGTGTGAGATATATAAGGTTATACAGCTGTTAACACATTGGGTGTGAGATATATAAGGTTATACAGCTGATAACACATTGGGTGTGAGATATATAAGGTTATACAGCTGATAACACATTGGGTGTGAGATATATAAGGTTATACAGCTGTTAACACATTGGGTGTGAGATATATAAGGTTATACAGCTGTTAACACATTGGGTGTGAGATATATAAGGTTATACAGCTGTTAACACATTGGGTGTGAGATATATAAGGTTATACAGCTGATAACACATTGGGTGTGAGATATATAAGGTTATACAGCTGATAACACATTGGGTGTGAGATATATAAGGTTATACAGCTGATAACACATTGGGTGTGAGATATATAAGGTTATACAGCTGATAACACATTGGATGTGAGATATATAAGGTTATACAGCTGATAACACATTGGGTGTGAGATATATAAGGTTATACAGCTGATAACACATTGGGTGTGAGATATATAAGGTTATACAGCTGATAACACATTGGGTGTGAGATATATAAGGTTATACAGCTGATAACACATTGGGTGTGAGATATATAAGGTTATACAGCTGATAACACATTGGGTGTGAGATATATAAGGTTATACAGCTGATAACACATTGGGTGTGAGATATATAAGGTTATACAGCTGTTAACACATTGGGTGTGAGATATATAAGGTTATACAGCTGATAACAGTTTCAACTGTTCTGCCTTATTATTATTCGACCATGCTGATCATTTATGAACATTTGAACATCTTGGCCATGTTCTGTTATAATCTCCACCCGGCACAGCCAGAAGAGGACTGGCAATCCCACATATGCTCTCTCTAATTCTCTCTTTCTTTCTCTCTCTCGGAGGACCTGAGCCCTAGGACCATGCCCCAGGAATACCTGACATGATGACTCCTTGCTGTCCCCAGTCCACCTGACTGTGCTGCTGCTCCAGTTTCAACTATTCTGCCTTATTATTATTCGACCATGCTGGTCATTTATGAACATTTGAACATCTTGACCATGTTTTGTTATAATCTCCACCCGGCACAGCCAGAAGAGGACTGGCCACCCCACATAGCCTGGTTCCTCTCTAGGTTTCTTCCTAGGTTTTGGCCTTTCTAGGGAGTTTTTCCTAGCCACCGTGCTTCTTCACCTGCATTGCTTGCTGTTTGGGGTTTTAGGCTGGGTTTCTGTACAGCACTTTGAGATATCAGCTGATGTACGAAGGGCTATATAAAATAAATTTGATTTGATTTTGATTTGATTTGATAACACATTGGGTGTGAGATATATAAGGTTATACAGCTGATAACACATTGGATGTGAGATATATAAGGTTATACAGTAAGAATATATAATTGTATTGTTTTTGAAGTACTGCATTATTTTAGAGGCCGTGCAAGAATGTTGTGTGTTGAGCGTGTGTGTGTGTGTGTGTGTCTGTGTGTGTTTGTGTCTGTGTCTGTGTCTGTGTGTGGATGTTTTAGGTAAGCGGTGGAGAGAAGTAACTAGAAGGGCAGGTTTGATGTGCACAGATGTTCAGTGTTTCAATTTTCTAGACGAGATGGAGAAATGAAGGTGTAAAAGTGTAAAAAAATGAAATAAATTATAACAACCAAAAAATTACTTCATGCAGAAGTACACAACAGCAGTTGTTGTTGTTTGAAGAAAGACCTTGAGCAGCCAACACAATGAAGCTTATTTTACTTCAAACTTCTCACGATAAACTGGGTTTCTGTCCTAAATGGTGCACTATGTAGAACATAGGTGCCATTTGGGACACGGACAATGTTTTGTGGTTGTTGTAGTACTCCTCCTTTACTCCTCTCCTCTCCTCCCTCCTCTCCTTCCTCCTCTCCTCTCCTCTCCTCTCCTCTCCTCCCTCCTCTCCTCTCCTCTCCTCTCCTTTCCTCTCCTCTCCTCCTCTCCAATAGCCTTCCTCCTCTCCTTCCTCCTCTCCTCCCTCCTCTCCTCCTCTCCAATAGCCTTCCTCCTCTCCTCTCCTCCTCTCCTCCTCTTCTCCTCTCCAATAGCCTTCCTCCTCTCCTCTCCTCCCTCCTCTCCTCCTCTCCTCCTCTCCAATAGCCTTCCTCCTCTCCTTCCTCCTCTCCTCTCCTCCTCTTCTCCTCTCCAATAGCCTTCCTCCTCTCCTCTCCTCTCCTCCTCTCCAATAGCCTTCCTCCTCTCCTCTCCTCTCCTCCTCTCCTCCTCTCCAATAGTCTTCCTCCTCTCCTTCTTCCTCTCCTCTCCTCCTCTTCTCCACTCCAATAGCCTTCCTCCTCTCCTTCCTCCTCTCCTCCCTCCTCTCCTCCTCTCCAATAGCCTTCATCCTCTCCTTCCTCCTCTCCTCTCCTCCTCTCCTCCTCTCCAATAGCCTTCCTCCTCTCCTTCCTCCTCTCCTCCCTCCTCTCCTCCTCTCCAATAGCCTTCCTCCTCTCCTCCTCTTCTCCTCTCCAATAGCCTTCCTCCTCTCCTCTCCTCTCCTCCTCTCCTCCTCTCCAATAGCCTTCCTCCTCTCCTTCCTCCTCTCCTCTCCTCCTCTCCTCCTCTCCAATAGCCTTCCTCCTCTCCTTCCTCCTCTCCTCCCTCCTCTCCAATAGCCTTCCTCCTCTCCTTCCTCCTCTCCTCTCCTCCTCTTCTCCTCTCCAATAGCCTTCCTCCTCTCCTCTCCTCCCTTCTCTCCTCCTCTTCTCCCCTCCAATAGCCTACATCCTCTCCTCCTCTCCAATAGCCTTCCTCCTCTCCTTCCTCCTCTCCTCTCCTCCTCTTCTCCTCTCCAATAGCCTTCCTCCTCTCCTCTCCTCCCTTCTCTCCTCCTCTTCTCCCCTCCAATAGCCTACATCCTCTCCTCCTCTCCAATAGCCTTCCTCCTCCCCTCCCCTCTCTCCTCTCCTCCTCTCCAATAGCCTTCCTCCTCTCCTCTCCTCCTCTCCGATAGTATTCCGCCTCTCCTCTCCTCCTCTCTTCCTCTCCTCCCCTCTGATAGCCTTCCTCCTCTCCTCCTCCTCTCCTCCTCTCCTCTCCTCCCTCCTCTCCTCTCCTCCTCTCATCTCCAATAGCCTTGCTCTTCTCCTCCTCTCCTCTCCGATAGCCTTCCTCCTCTCCTCTTCTCCTCCTCTCCGATAGTCTTCCTCCTCTACTCTCCTCCTCTTTTCCTCTCCTCCACTCTGATAGCCTTCCTCCTCTCCAATAGCCTTCCTCTTCTCCTCCTCTCCTCCCATCTGATAGCCTTCCGCCTCTCCTCCTCTCCTCCCTCGGCTCCTCCTCTCTGATAGCCTTCCTCATCTCCTCCTCTCTGATAGCCTTCCTCCTCTCCAATAGCCTTCCTCTTCTCCTCCTCTCCTCCCATCTGATAGCCTTCCGCCTCTCCTCCTCTCCTCCCTCGGCTCCTCCTCTCTGATAGCCTTCCTCCTCTCCTCCCTCTGCTCCTCCTCTCTGATAGCCTTCCACCTCTCCTCCTCTCCTCCCTCCGCTCCTCCTTTCTGATAGCCTTCCTCCTCTCCTCCTACGCTCCTCCTCTCTGATAGCCTTCCACCTCTCCTCCTCTCCTCCCTCCGCTCCTCCTCTCTGATAGCCTTCCTCTCCTCCTCTCCTCCCTCCGCTCCTCCAACCACAACACCAAACTCAATCTATACTGCTTTTTCTCTGCCTGACAAAAGGACACAAATTCAACGCCCAGGTCTTCATTCACCTTGCCTCAGACACTATAGGAAGTCTATAGGTCACATGACCAGGGACCAATCAGCGGGAGACAAACCAATGTTATCTGGAGCCCAGAGGTAGGAGTGACTCTCTATTCAGACTTCAAAAGGCAACAATGGGATTAATTAGAAGGGGGGAAAAAAAACATTAATCCCACTAAACTCCTCCCTCCTCTCTTCTCATCAGAACGGACGGGCCTGGTGTGTAGTTGCAGCAGCTCAGCCTTAGGAACTCAGCCTTAGGGACTCAGCCTTAGGGACTCAGCCTTAGGGACTCAGCCTTAGGGACTCAGCCTTAGGGACAAGGTCTACATCCCAAATGGAATCCTATATACTGCGTTCGACCAGAGTCCCTATTTCCTGTATAGTGCACTGCGTTCGACCAGAGTCCCTATTTCCTGTATAGTGCACTGTGTTCGACCAGAGTCCCTATTTCCTGTATAGTGCACTGCGTTCGACCAGAGTCCCTATTTCCTGTATAGTGCACTGCGTTCAACCAGAGTCCCTATTTCCTGTATAGTGCACTGCGTTCGACCAGAGTCCCTATTTCCTGTATAGTGCACTGCGTTCGACCAGACCAGAGGCCCTATTTCCTGTATAGTGCACTGCGTTCGACCAGAGTCCCTATTTCCTGTATAGTGCACTGCGTTCGACCAGAGTCCCTATTTCCTGTATAGTGCACGGCGTTCGACCAGAGGCCCTATTTCCTGTATAGTGCACTGCGTTCGATCAGAGGCCCTATTTCCTGTATAGTGCACTGCGTTCGACCAGAGGCCCTAATTCATGTATAGTGCACTGCGTTCAACCAGAGTCCCTATTTCCTGTATAGTGCACTGCGTTCGACCAGAGGCCCTATTTCCTGTATAGTGCACTGCGTTCGACCAGAGTCCCTATTTCCTGTATAGTGCACTGCGTTCAATCAGAGTCCCTATTTCCTGTATAGTGCACTGCTTTCAACCAGAGTCCCTATTTCCTGTATAGTGCACTGCTTTCAACCAGAGTCCCTATTTCCTGTATAGTGCACTGCGTTCAACCAGAGTCCCTATTTCCTGTATAGTGCACTGCTTTCAACCAGAGTCCCTATTTCCTGTATAGTGCAATGAAACTCAGTGTTGTTGTTGAGCGCAGAGGTCCCTCAGTTTATCTGCTCCTTCTCTCTGAGTCAGAGGTTCCCGGGAGGAACTGAAATTATACTGGAGGGTTGGAATCAGCATTACACTCATTGTGGTTAGCGCCTCCCCTTCCCCTGTTTTAAATAGCATCATACAGCCAACCAGAATGGTAAATATGAAACCATACATGATGAGTCTACACTGCCATGTGGCCTAGTCGGCCAGCGCAGATGGAGAGGATTCAGAGATGGAGGCTTGGGGTTGGCAAGGTAAAATAAATGAACGTCATGTAGGTCAGTTTAGATACAGTCAACAGATGGGTAGTGAGGGTCAGTTTAGATACAGTCAACAGATGGGTGGTGAGGGTCAGTGTAGATACAGTCAACAGATGGGTGGTGAGGGTCAGTGTAGATACAGTCAACAGATGGGTAGTGAGGGTCAGTGTAGATACAGTCAACAGATGGGTAGTGAGGGTCAGTTTAGATACAGTCAACAGATGGGTGGTGAGGGTCAGTGTAGATACAGTCAACAGATGGGTGGTGAGGGTCAGTGTAGATACAGTCAACAGATGGGTGGTGAGGGTCAGTGTAGATACAGTCAACAGATGGGTAGTGAGGGTCAGTGTAGATACAGTCAACAGATGGGTGGTGAGGGTCAGTGTAGATACAGTCAACAGATGGGTGGTGAGGGTCAGTGTAGATACAGTCAACAGATGGGTAGTGAGGGTCAGTGTAGATACAGTCAACAGATGGGTGGTGAGGGTCAGTGTAGATACAGTCAACAGATGGGTGGTGAGGGTCAGTGTAGATACAGTCAACAGATGGGTAGTGAGGGTCAGTTTAGATACAGTCAACAGATGGGTGGTGAGGGTCAGTGTAGATACAGTCAACAGATCGGTGGTGAGGGTCAGTGTAGATACAGTCAACAGATGGGTAGTGAGGGTCAGTGTAGATACAGTCAACAGATGGGTGGTGAGGGTCAGTGTAGATACAGTCAACAGATGGGTGGTGAGGGTCAGTGTAGATACAGTCAACAGATGGGTAGTGAGGGTCAGTGTAGATACAGTCAACAGATGGGTGGTGAGGGTCAGTGTAGATACAGTCAACAGATGGGTGGTGAGGGTCAGTGTAGATACAGTCAACAGATGGGTGGTGAGGGTCAGTGTAGATACAGTCAACAGATGGGTGGTGAGGGTCAGTGTAGATACAGTCAACAGATGGGTGGTGAGGGTCAGTGTAGATACAGTCAACAGATGGGTAGTGAGTGTCAGTGTAGATACAGTCAACAGATGGGTGGTGAGGGTCAGTGTAGATACAGTCAACAGATGGGTGGTGAGGGTCAGTGTAGATACAGTCAACAGATGGGTAGTGAGGGTCATTGGAGGGCAGCGGGAGGGTATAGACTCACTGGAGTTTGTGTGTGTGTCACGAGCGGGGTGTGAACCGCAGGAGGAACAACGCCTTAACCAAGACTAAATTCCCTTTTGGGCCGAGGGTTGACACTGATTATGTCGTAGGCAGGGCTATCTATCACAAGACCACGAGCAACCATGTAGCCGACTCATTCATGTCCTCTACATGTTCTTCAACTAGAGTTAACAACTCAGCCCAAGCTGATTCTGAGAGAATAGAACCAATCCTTCAACATGTTCACAGGACACATCTCTGATTCTGAGAGAATAGAACCAATCCTTCAACATGTTCACAGGACACATCTCTGATTCTGAGAGAATAGAACCAATCCTTCAACATGTTCACAGGACACATCTCTGATTCTGAGAGAATAGAACCAATCCTTCAACATGTTCACAGGACACATCTCTGATTCTGAGAGAATAGAACCAATCCTTCAACATGTTCACAATACACATATCTGATTCTGAGAGAACAGAACCAATCTTTTAACATGTTCACAGGACACATCTCTGATTCTGAGAGAATAGAACCAATCCTTCAACATGTTCACAGAACACATCTCTGATTCTGAGAGAACAGAACCAATCTTTCAACATGTTCACAATACACATATCTGATTCTGAGAGAACAGAACCAATCTTTCAACATGTTCACAGGACACATCTCTGATTCTGAGAGAATAGAACCAATCCTTCAACATGTTCACAGGACACATCTCTGATTCTGAGAGAATAGAACAAATCCTTCAACATGTTCACAGGACACATCTCTGATTCTGAGAGAATAGAACCAATCCTTCAACATGTTCACAGGACACATCTCTGATTCTGAGAGAATAGAACCAATCCTTCAACATGTTCACAGGACACATCTCTGATTCTGAGAGAATAGAACCAATCCTTCAACATGTTCACAGGACACATCTCTGATTCTGAGAGAACAGAACCAATCTTTCAACATGTTCACAATACACATATCTGATTCTGAGAGAACAGAACCAATCTTTCAACATGTTCACAGGACACATCTCTGATTCTGAGAGAATAGAACCAATCCTTCAACATGTTCACAGGACACATCTCTGATTCTGAGAGAATAGAACCAATCCTTCAACATGTTCACAGTACACATCTCTGAATCTGAGATAATAGAACAACTCCTCCCCTCTTACAGACCAGGACTGGTGTGATTTGACAGTTGATGAGTGAATCGGCTTAAAAGTCATAGTTACCACAGACAGAAAATACTGAGAGGAGAAAGTTGTAAGACATGTTCAGAGGAGTCACTACAGACCCTGGTTCCAATCCAGGCTGTATCACAACCAGCCGTGATTGGGAGTCCCGTAGGGCGGCGAAAAATTGGCCCCAGCTTCGTCCGGGTTCGGCCGGTGTAGGCCGTCATTGTAAATACGAATTTGTTCTTAACTGACTTGCCTACTTAAATAAAGGTTGAATTAAAATAAGGAATAAACTGGAGGGACATTTCACACTCCTTTGCTTCCCTACAGTGGATGGAGAAGACTGTTCCCTGTGTAAACCCGTCTGTCAATCCCATAATGCATCCTGCTATACCTGCCCACCACCTGATGGGAGGCCAGTAGGTAAGTGCACTTAGCGATAGGACCCCCGGGTAACTGTAAAGCCTTTCGTGACAACTCATAACACAACAATAACATGGGACCCATTGGTTCTGTTGTACAGGGCTAACTAAATCGGTAGAACATGGACCCATTGCTTCTGTTGTACAGGGCTAACTAAATCAGTAGAACATGGACCCATTGGTTCTGTTGTACAGGGCTAACTAAATCAGTATAATTATTTTTTTACAATGAAGAAATTCCCCAACCAAACACTAACCTGGACGACGCTGGGCCAATTGTGTGCCGCCCTATGGGACTCCCAATCACGGCTGGAATCGAACCAGGGTCTGTAGTGACGCCTCTAGCACTGAGATGCAGTGTCTTTAGACCGCTGTAATACAGCCTGGAATCGAACCAGGGTCTGTAGTGATGCCTCTAGCACTGAGATGCAGTGCCTTTAGACCGCTGTAATACAGCCTGGAATCAAACTAGGGTCTGTAGTGACGCCTCTAGCACTGAGATGCAGTGCCTTTAGACCGCTGTAATACAGCCTGGAATCGAACAAGGGTCTGTAGTGACGCCTCTAGCACTGAGATGCAGTGCCTTTAGACCGCTGTAATACAGCCTGTAATCGAACCAGGGTCTGTAGTGACGCCTCTAGCACTGAGATGCAGTGTCTTTAGACCGCTGTAATACACTCTGGAATCGAACCAGGGTCTGTAGTGACGCCTCTAGCACTGAGATGCAGTGCCTTTAGACCGCTGTAATACAGCCTGGAATCGAACCAGGGTCTGTAGTGACGCCTCTAGCACTGAGATGCAGTGCCTTTAGACCGCTGCGCCACTCGGGAGCCCAAAAGGTCCTCCTGTACTTTAAAATAGGATGGTTAAAGGCAAGGTTTTGACCTCACTACCATGAGACAGCCATATTTTCCTCATTGGAAAAGATAAACGGTTGAGTTTGATATCATTGGAAAGCTTACAAACTATTATAGAATTTGTATGGTGTATCAATACACACCAGTCAATACAAAGATAAAGGCGTCCTTCTTAACTCAGTTGCCGAAGAGAAAGGAAACTACTAAAGTGCTTTATCTTGGAAAGTTGGCTGCTGACATGCACCATGTTGTGGGGATTGTATTAAAAGTGGACTAATGGGAAAAAACACAATACTATGGCTTCCGAGATCCGAGGGTAATATTCCTTTATAAAATCGAGTCTGCAGTAGAGGAAAGATCTCACTGTCTGGCCAACGGGCTGCAGTAGAGGAAATATCTCACTGTCAGGCCCACGGGCTGCAGTAGAGGAAACATCTCACTGTCTGGCCAACGGGCTGCAGTTGAGGAAACATCTCACTGTCTGGCCCACGGGCTGCAGTAGAGGAAACACCTTATTGTCTGGCCCACGGGCTGCAGTAGAGGAAACATCTCACTGTCTGGCCAACGGGCTGCAGTAGAGGAAACATCTCACTGTCTGGCCAACGGGCTGCAGTAGAGGAAACATCTCACTGTCTGGCCAACGGGCTGCAGTAGAGGAAACATCTCACTGTCTGGCCAACGGGCTGCAGTAGAGGAAACATCTCACTGTCAGGCCAACGGGCTGCAGTAGAGGAAACATCTCACTGTCTGGCTAACGGGCTGCAGTAGAGGAAACATCTCACTGTCAGGCCAACGGGCTGCAGTAGAGGAAACATCTCACTGTCTGGCTAACGGGCTGCAGTAGAGGAAACATCTCACTGTCTGGCCCACAGCTGCAGTAGAGGAAACATCTCACTGTCTGGCCAACGGGCTGCAGTAGAGGAAACATCTCACTGTCTGGCCCACGGCTGCAGTAGAGGAAACATCTCACTGTCTGGCCAACGGGCTGCAGTAGAGGAAAGATCTCACTGTCTGGCCCACGGCTGCAGTAGAGGAAACATCTCACTGTCTGGCCAACGGGCTGCAGTAGAGGAAACATCTCACTGTCTGGCCAACGGGCTGCAGTAGAGGAAACATCTCACTGTCTGGCCAACGGGCTGCAGTAGAGGAAACATCTCACTGTCTGGCCAACGGGCTGCAGTAGAGGAAAGATCTCACTGTCTGGCCAACGGGCTGCAGTAGAGGAAATATCTCACTGTCAGGCCAACGGGCTGCAGTAGAGGAAACATCTCACTGTCTGGCCAACGGGCTGCAGTAGAGGAAATATCTCACTGTCAGGCCCACGGGCTGCAGTAGAGGAAATATCTCACTGTCTGGCCAACGGGCTGCAGTAGAGGAAACATCTCACTGTCTGGCCAACGGGCTGCAGTAGAGGAAACATCTCACTGTCTGGCCCACGGGCTGCAGTAGAGGAAACATCTCACTGTCTGGCCAACGGGCTGCAGTAGAGGAAACATCTCATTGTCTGGCCCACGGGCTGCAGTAGAGGAAACATCTCACTGTCTGGCCCACGGGCTGCAGTAGAGGAAACATCTCACTGTCTTGCCCACGGGCTGCAGTAGAGGAAACATCTCACTGTCTGGCCAACGGGCTGCAGTAGAGGAAACATCTCACTGTCTGGCCCACGGGCTGCAGTAGAGGAAAGATCTCACTGTCTGGCCAACGGGCTGCAGTAGAGGAAACATCTCACTGTCTGGCCAACGGGCTGCAGTAGAGGAAACATCTCACTGTCTGGCCAACGGCTACAGTAGAGGAAACATCTCACTGTCTGGCCCATGGCTGCTATTGTTTCTGTTTTGTTGACGAAGCGGAGGAGGGGAGCTATAGCGTGTGCCATGATGTCAGAGGGAATACACTGTTCCATAGCGTGTGTTATGATGTCAGAGGGAAAACACTGTTCTGTAGCGTGTGTCATGATGTCAGAGGGAAAACACTGTTCTGTAGCGTGTGTCATGATGTCAGAGGGAAAACGCTGTTCTGTAGCGTGTGTCATGATGTCAGAGGGAATACACTGTTCCATAGCGTGTGTCATGATGTCAGAGGGAAAACGCTGTTCATCCCTCCCATTCATCCCTCCCATTCATCCCTCCCATTCGTTCTCTCATTCATCCTCCCATTCATCCCTCCCATTCATCCCTCCCATTCATCCTCCCATTCTTCCTCCCATTCTTCCTCCCATTCATCCCTCCCAATCATCCTCCCATTCATCCCTCCCATTCATCCTCCCATTCATCCTCCCATTCATCCCTCCATTCATCCCTCCATTCATCCCTCCCATTCATCCTCCCATTCATCCCTCACATTCACCTCCCATTCATCCTCCCATTCATCCTCCCATTCATCCCTCCCATTCATCCCTCCCATTCATCCCTCCCATTCATCCCCCCCATTCATCCCTCCCATTCACCCTTCCATTCATCCTCCCATTCATCCCTCCCATTCATCCCTCCCATTCATCCCTCCCATTCATCCCTCCATTCATCCCTCCCATTCATCCTCCCATTCATCCTCCCATTCCTCCTCCCATTCCTCCTCCCATTCATCCCTCCCATTCATCCTCCCATTCATCACTCCCATTCATCACTCCCATTCACCTCCCATTCATCCTCCCATTCATCCTCCCATTCATCCCTCCCATTCATCCTCCCATTCATCCTCCCATTCATCCTCGCATTCATCCTCCCATTCATCCTCCCATTCATCCTCCCATTCATCCCTCCCATTCATCCTCCCATTCATCATCCCATTCATCCTCTCATTCATCCTCCCATTCATCCTCCCATTCGTCCTCTCATTCATCCTCCCATTCATCCTCCCATTCATCCTCCCATTCATCCTCCCATTCACCCTCCCATTCTTCCCCCCATTCATCCCTCCCATTCACCCTCCCATTCATCCTCCCATTCATCCCTCCCATTCATCCTCCCATTCATCCTCCCATTCATCCTCCCATTCACCCTCCCATTCATCCCCCCCATTCATCCCTCCCATTCACCCTCCCATTCATCCTCCCATTCATCCTCCCATTCATCCCTCCCATTCATCCTCCCATTCATCCCTCCCATTCATCCTCCCATTCATCCTCCCATTCACCCTTCCATTCATCCCCCCCATTCATCCCTCCCATTCACCCTCCCATTCACCCTCCCATTCATCCTCCCATTCATCCCTCCCATTCATCCCTCCCATTCATCCTCCCATTCATCCTCCCATTCATCCCTCCCATTCATCCCCCCCATTCATCCCTCCCATTCACCCTCCCATTCATCCTCCCATTCATCCTCCCATTCATCCCTCCCATTCATCCTCCCATTCATCCTCCCATTAATCCTCCCATTCATCCCTCCCATTCATCCCTCCCATTCATCCCTCCCATTCATCCTCCCATTCATCCTCCCATTAATCCTCCCATTCATCCCTCCCATTCATCATTGTATTATAAATTCCCCATTTTTCTAAAGATTTAACGCGTATATTTGTCAATGGAAATATTACTCAATTCATAATGCGACCGAGTAGCAATGACCATAAATAATAACAAACATTGGACAGACGCGGCGCTGTAAATTACAGACACGCATGCACACACACGGCTATAAAGCACAGTCCTGTCCCACACGTTTCCATTAGAACCTTCTCCAGCCGCAGTGCAGAGAGAGACTATGGATCTGTCTATTACCACAGTGATCTATGGAGCTGCCCTGGGAGAGTGAGAGTGTGTGTGTGTGTGTGTCTCCGTCTACAAGAACAGTGATGTATAGAGCTGCCCTCTGAGCCCTAACCGTTCAATTAGGTGCTCTGTGAGGCCGGACTGTCAGTGTGTGTGTGTGTGTGTGTGCGTGTGTGTGTGTGTGTGTGTGTGAACGACCAGCAGAGAGCCAGACAAGATCAAGAGGCGCTTCCTCAAACATCAATCTACTTTGACTGGGGATGGAGAGAGGGGGAGAGGGTGGTGGGATGGAGGGGAAGATGGTGGAGGGATGGAGGGGAAGAGGGTGGAGGGATGGAGGGGAAGAGGGTGGAGGGATAAAGGGGAAGAGGGTGGAGGGATGGAGGGGGAGAGGGTGGTGGGGGAGAGGGTGGAGGGATGGAGGGGGAGAGGGTGGTGGGATGGAGGGGGAGAGGGTGGTGGGGGAGAGGGTGGAGGGATGGAGGGGAAGAGGGTGGAGGGATGGAGGGGGAGAGGGTGGAGGGGAAGAGGGTGGAGGGGAAGAGGGTGGAGGGATGGAGGGGGAGAGGATGGAGGGATGGAGGGGAAGAGGATGGAGGGATAGAGGGGGAGAGTGTGGAGGGATAGAGGGTGAAGGGATGGAGGGATGATGGAGGGGGAGAGGGTGGTGGGATGGAGGGAGGATGTAGGAGGAGAGGGTGGAGGGATGGATGGGGAGAGGGTGGAGGGATGGATGGGGAAAGGGTGGAGGCATGGAGGGGGAGAGGGTGGAGGGGGAGAGGGTGGTTGGAGGGAGGGAGGGAGGTTGTGCGGGAGGGAGAGTGGTGGGATGGAGGGGGAGAGGAGAGGGTGGTAGGATAGAGAGGGAGAAGGAGGTGGGATGGAGGGAGGGTGGGAGGGAGGGAGGGGGAGAGGATGGTGGGATGGAGGGAGGGGGAGAGGATGGAGAGAGGGGGAGAGAGTGGTGGGATGGAGGAGGAGAGAAGAGGGTGGTAGGATGGAGAGGGAGAAGTAGGTGGGATGGAGGGATGGAGGGAGGGAGGGAGGGAGGGAGGGAGGGAGGGAGGGAGGGAGGGAGGGAGGGAGGGAGGGAGGGAGGGAGGGAGGATGGAGGAGGAGAGGAGAGGGTGGTAGGATGGAGAGGGAAAAGGAGGTGGGAGGGAGGGAGGGAGGGAGGGAGGGTGGAGGAGGAGAGGAGAGGGTGGTAGGATGGAGAGGGAAAAGGAGGTGGGAGGGAGGGAGGGAGGGAGGGAGGGAGGGAGGGAGGGAGGGAGGAAGGGAGGGAGGGAGGGAGGGAGGGAGGGAGGATGCTGGGATGGAGGGAGGGGGAGATGATGGAGGGAGGGGGAGAGGATGGTGGGATGGAGGGAGGGGAGAAGGTGGTGGGATGGAGGGGGGGTGGGAGGGAGGGAGGGGGAGAGGATGGTGGGATGGAGGGAGGGGGAGAGGATGGAGGGAGGGGGAGAGAGTGGTGGGATGGAGGAGGAGAGGAGAGGGTGGTAGGATGGAGAGGGAGAAGTAGGTGGGATGGAGGGAGGGAGGGAGGGAGGGAGGGAGGGAGGGAGGGAGGGAGGGAGGGTGGAGGAGGAGAGGAGAGGGTGGTAGGATGGAGAGGGAAAAGGAGGTGGGAGGGAGGGAGGGAGGGAGGGAGGGAGGGAGGGAGGGAGGGAGGGAGGGAGGGAGGGAGGGAGGGAGGGAGGGAGGATGCTGGGATGGAGGGAGGGGGAGATGATGGAGGGAGGGGGAGAGGATGGTGGGATGGAGGGAGGGGAGAAGGTGGTGGGATGGAGGGGGGGTGGTGGGGTGGAGGGGGAGAAGATGGTGGGATGGAGGGAGGGGGTAAGGGGGCAAGGGGGAGAGGGTGATGGGAGGGAGGGAGGGTGTGTGTGTCTGTGTGAGAGCGAGAGAGAGAGAGAGAGAGCTACAGCGCCAGGCCCCGCTATGAAGGCTAACCAGGTAGCGACCATCCATCCCCATCAGCCTATCACACAGCCCCAAAATGAGAAGCAGGAAAATGACCTTCACCAAGGGGGTCAGGGCCTTGGTTACGGCCCTGGTTACGACACACTGCCGGGAGGGAGGAAAATCTCATTTCCATCAGCATTTCACTTCTCTGGACAGGAAATAGAATTAGAAAGTGCTGAGGCTGTGGGTTTGTTTCCTACTCTAAGTAGAGCTGGACCTGTGTCCCAAATGACACTCTATTCCCTATATAGTGCACTATTTTTGACCAGGTCTCTGTGTAGAGAATAGAGTGTCATTGGGGAGGCAGCCTTGTGTTCTTGTAGTACGGTATTCATAGAGTATTTAGCAGGGTTAATGTTGTGAGAAGGGCAATTTGTATCATTAAGGGTCTTCATACTGTTTGTGTACATATAAGGCGTCCCTGCTAATGCCTGCGTTAAAGTGACAATGTTAGTACCCATAACACCAGATGTTCTCTGTTGCTGTTGAAGTAGACACTCTGATTGACAACAGACAGCCGTCATAACGTCAACACAATACACAAACAATAACAGAACTCTTGGTTAAAAGTAAGATCCATTAAATGATTGAGATCGCCTCCTTCAAAAACCTGACAAGTTCAGTGTTGTTTTGGTTAGGAGAAAGTTACCATGCATAGATCTCAATTCATAACGGTACCAACATCTCTATTTATGTAACTGTGTGAGGTAGGACTCAACATCATACTTGGTTCTGACCTTGAGTGGGGTTATGGGTTATGGGTTATGAGTTACGGGTTATGGGTTATGGGTTATGGGTTTTGAGTTACGGGTTATGGGTTATGGGTTATGGGTTATGGGTTATGGGTTATAGGTTATGGGTTACGGGTTATGGGTTATGGGTTGCGGGGTATGGGTTATGGGTTATGGGTTATTGGTTATGGGTTACGGGTTATGGGTTACGGGTTATGGGTTACGGGTTATTGGTTATGGGTTACGGGATACGGGTTACGGGGTATGGGTTACGGGTTATTGGTTATGGGTTACGGGATACGGGTTACGGGGTATGGGTTACGGGTTATGGGTTACGGGTTATGGGTTACGGGTTATTGGTTATGGGTTACGGGATACGGGTTACGGGTTATGGGTTACGGGGTACGGGTTACGGGGTATGGGGTACGTGGTACGGATTACGGGGTACGGGTTACAGGTACGGGTTACAGGTACGGTTTACGGGTTACGTGGTACGAGCTACCGGTTATGGGGTACGGGGTACAGGTTAGGGGTGCGGGTAACGTGGTATGGACTACCGGTTATGGGGTACGGGTAATGTGGTACGGCCTACCGGTTATGGGGTACGGGGTACAGGTTAGGGGTACGGGTAATGTGTTATGGACTACTGGTAATGGGGTACGGGTAATGTGGTACGGCCTACCGGTTATGGGGTACGGGTAATGTGGTACGGCCTACCGGTTATGGGGTACGGGTAATGTGGTACAGACTACCGGTTATGGGGTACGGGTAACGTGGTATGGTCTACCAGTTATGGGGTACGGGGTACAGGTTACGTGTGTGTGTGTTTAGCATATAACTTTCTTCAGGACTCACCAGCACACTTGGTCCTGGCCCTGAGAGGAGGCCCGGGGGCCCCAGTCCCTCCATCCAGGGGCCTGGTCAACAGCACACTGATCTCATAGTCTGTGTCTGGTGTCAGGTGACCAATCTTATGGGTGGTCTTGTCCACAGGCTGCAGGTCATACATGGTCCCTGACACGGTACGGTACTCCACCTGGGTTAAGGTTGGAAGTTAGTTACCGTATATATACACACCAGGGCTACTGAATCCAGGTGCTGAGGACAACAAAGAGGTTCACAGTTCTACTTATTACCACCATGGCGCTAATACACTTTTGATTTAACTAAGTCACTCATCATCAAGTATTTAATAAATGGAATTCATGCAAAAACTAAAAAAACAAAATGGCGTAAAAAAACAAAATGGCGTAAAAAAACAAAATGGCGTCCCTTATGGTTCCCAGGACCAGGATTGGAAAACATTACTATAAACACTGTTGTGGAACGACACATCAGATGATCGTTTACGGCACTCCAGATGGTGCCACTACGTCTGACGGAAGACATATTGGAGTAGTACACTGTATAGAGAATGAAGGTGCATTCTGGGACGTGGCCAAATGTGTTTTCTACCAATAAACCAATCGAGTAAATAGAAATACCTCTCGGTCGATGATTGGCCCGTCTCCGTTGATGGAGTTAGCGTTGAGTTGGATCCACATGTAGGTGGCGCCGACCGCTGTCAGCTGCGGGGGAGCGATGGGCACCGGAGGCTCTGGGGTCAGAAGAAGAGTGAAGATCTATAACTCATACTTATAGTAATAGTGGAACAGAGAAGAAGAAACGAGGAGAGAGACGTGACTCCCTTTCACTACAATCACTACTTATAGTAATAGTGGAACAGAGGAGAAGAAACGAGGAGAGAGATGTGACTCCCTTTCACTACAATAAGATAAGTGTAGAAAAATGACAGGGAATGGATGAAAACGGGGAAACAGTAACACAGAAGAACACAATACTAGGTTGAAAGACGTAGATTCAGAAATGTGTAGGGCTGTTGCCCTTGAGTACATGTGTCTTGGGTACAGTGTCTTGGGTGTAAAGTCTCTTGGGTACAGACTGTCTTGGGTACAGACGGTCATGGGTACAGACTGTCTTGGGTACAGACGGTCTTGGGTACAGACTGTCTTGGGTACAGACGGTCTTGGGTACAGACGGTCTTGGGTACAGACTGTCTTGGGTACAAAGCCGTGGGTACAGAGTGTATTGGGTACAGAGTGTATTGGGTACAGAGTGTATTGGATACAGACTGTCTTGGGTACAGACTGTCTTGGGTACAGAGTTTCTTGGGTACAGTGTCTTGGGTACAAAGTGTCTTGGGTACAGACTGTCTTGGGTACAAAGTCGTGGGTATAGTGTCTTTGGCACAAAGTGTCTTGGGTACAGACCGTCTTGGGTACAGACCGTCTTGGGTACAGTGTCTTTGGCACAAAGTGTCGTGGGTACAGACTGTCTTGGGTACAGACCGTCTTGGGTACAGACCGTGTTGGGTACAGACTGTCTCCACATATACCAAACAAATGTTTCCCCGGGGGGTTGCATCCTCGCCACCTAGCCATCGTTTTGGGAATGTTCCCTGACTGTCCAGCTTTAATGCTCCCTGACTGTCCAGCTTTAATGCTCCCTGACTGTCCAGCTGTAATGCTCCCTGACTGTCCAGCTTTAATGCTCCCTGACTGTCCAGCTGTAATGCTCCCTGACTGTCCAGCTGTAATGCTCCCTGACTGTCCAGCTGTAATGCTCCCTGACTGTCCAGCTGTAATGCTCCCTGACTGTCCAGCTGTAATGCTCCCTGACTGTCCAGCTGTAATGCTCCCTGACTGTCCAGCTGTAATGCTCCCTGACTGTCCAGTTGTAATGCTCCCTGACTGTCCAGCTGTAATGGTCCCTGACTGTCCAGCTTTAATGCTCCCTGACTGTCCAGCTGTAATGCTCCCTGACTGTCCAGCTGTAATGCTCCCTGACTGTCCAGCTTTAATGCTCCCTGACTGTCCAGCTGTAATGCTCCCTGACTGTCCAGCTGTAATGCTCCCTGACTGTCCAGCTGTAATGCTCCCTGACTGTCCAGCTGTAATGCTCCCTGACTGTCCAGCTGTAATGCTCCCTGACTGTCCAGCTGTAATGCTCCCTGACTGTCCAGCTGTAATGCTCCCTGACTGTCCAGCTGTAATGCTCCCTGACTGTCCAGCTGTAATGCTCCCTGACTGTCCAGCTGTAATGCTCCCTGACTGTCCAGCTGTAATGCTCCCTGACTGTCCAGCTGTAATGCTCCCTGACTGTCCAGATGTAATGCTCCCTGACTGTCCAGCTGTAATGCTCCCTGACTGTCCAGCTGTAATGCTCCCTGACTGTCCAGCTTTAATGCTCCCTGACTGTCCAGCTGTAATGAACCCTGACTGTCCAGCTTTAATGCTCCCTGACTGTCCAGCTGTAATGCTCCCTGACTGTCCAGCTGTAATGCTCCCTGACTGTCCAGCTGTAATGCTCCCTGACTGTCCAGCTGTAATGCTCCCTGACTGTCCAGCTGTAATGCTCCCTGACTGTCCAGCTGTAATGCTCCCTGACTGTCCAGCTGTAATGCTCCCTGACTGTCCAGCTGTAATGCTCCCTGACTGTCCAGCTGTAATGCTCCCTGACTGTCCAGCTGTAATGCTCCCTGACTGTCCAGCTGTAATGCTCCCTGACTGTCCAGCTTTAATGCTCCCTGACTGTCCAGCTGTAATGAACCCTGACTGTCCAGCTTTAATGCTCCCTGACTGTCCAGCTGTAATGCTCCCTGACTGTCCAGCTGTAATGCTCCCTGACTGTCCAGCTGTAATGCTCCCTGACTGTCCAGCTGTAATGCTCCCTGACTGTCCAGCTGTAATGCTCCCTGACTGTCCAGCTGTAATGCTCCCTGACTGTCCAGCTGTAATGCTCCCTGACTGTCCAGCTTTAATGCTCCCTGACTGTCCAGCTGTAATGCTCCCTGACTGTCCAGCTGTAATACTCCCTGACTGTCCAGCTGTAATGCTCCCTGACTGTCCAGCTGTAATGCTCCCTGACTGTCCAGCTGTAATGCTCCCTGACTGTCCAGCTGTAATGCTCCCTGACTGTCCAGCTGTAATGCTCCCTGACTGTCCAGATGTAATGCTCCCTGACTGTCCAGCTGTAATGCTCCCTGACTGTCCAGCTGTAATGCTCCCTGACTGTCCAGCTTTAATGCTCCCTGACTGTCCAGCTGTAATGAACCCTGACTGTCCAGCTTTAATGCTCCCTGACTGTCCAGCTGTAATGCTCCCTGACTGTCCAGCTGTAATGCTCCCTGACTGTCCATCTGTAATACTCCCTGACTGTCCAGTTGTAATACTCCCTGACTGTCCAGCTGTAATGCTCCCTGACTGTCCAGCTGTAATGCTCCCTGACTGTCCAGCTGTAATGCTCCCTGACTGTCCAGCTGTAATGCTCCCTGACTGTCCAGCTGTAATGCTCCCTTAATGAAGGTGATTGTTAGCGAAGTGGACATGGTCCAGAAACTGTATGAGTGTATGGCCATTATCACTTCTACACCGTTTCCACTTTGGTTTTAGTCATTTTAAAGTGTATTTAGTTATTTATTTATATTTTTTTACTGTTTAACTGTATTTACTGTTTTTTACTCAATACCACTGATCTGATGTATAGAGCTGCCCTCTGAGCCCCTGTCTGTGTGTGTGTGTGTGTGTGTGTCTCCGTCTACAAGAACAGTGATGTATAGAGCTGCCCTCTGAGCCCTAACCGTTCAATTAGGTGCTCTGTGAGGCCGGACTGTCTGTCTCTGTGTGTGTGTGTGTGTGTGTGTGTGTGTGTGTGTGTGTGTGTGTGTGTGTGTGCGTGTGTGTGTGTGTGTGTGTGTGTGTGTGTGTGTGTGTGTGTGTGTGTGCGTGTAAGTGCGTGCGTGCGTGCGTACGTGCGTGCGTGTTGAGTGCGTGTGAGAGTAACTAGATCAATTCTGTCTATTTCACAGAAAAGTGAGTCACTCCTCATTCTGTATCTCAAAGGTTTTGTGTCTGTTGTTGTCTGTTGCCAAAATAGCCATCATTAACACAGTTGGGAGGGAGTTCCAGGACACAAATACATGATTCACTATCCATAACATACAAAGAGACGTATGATCTTGTCTCATAATTAAGTTTCTTTGTCTAAGTTTCTTTCAACAGCCAATGGTACAAAAGCAGGGCAATGCTTAGGCATCTTCCTTTGTCACGTACAACACTGGTCCTGGTCCCAGCAGCCTGTCTGACTGGCTCTAATGAGACACACACGTAACAGACTGATGCTATTAGCTGCTTCACTGGGCTGTGTGGGGTTGTCATGGAGAGACTTCCAGACATATTACTTAAGAGGAAGGGCTCAGTCCAAAATGATGCTTTCTGACACACGACTCTACTCATGTAGTGCACTACTCTACCTACTACTCTACCCATGTAGTTCACCACTCTACCCATGTAGTTCACTACTCTACCCACTACTCTACCCATGTAGTGCACTACTCTACCCACTACTCTACCCATGTAGTTCACTACTCTACCCACTACTCTACCCATGTAGTGCACTACTCTACCCACTACTCTACCCATGTAGTTCACTACTCTACCCACTACTCTACCCATGTAGTGCACTACTCTACCCACTACTCTACCCATGTAGTTCACTACTCTACCCACTACTCTACCCATGTAGTGCACTACTCTACCCACTACTCTACCCATGTAGTTCACTACTCTACCCACTACTCTACCCATGTAGTGCACTACTCTACCCACTACTCTACCCATGTAGTTCACTACTCTACCCACTACTCTACCCATGTAGTGCACTACTCTACCCACTACTCTACCCATGTAGTTCACTACTCTACCCACTACTCTACCCATGTAGTTCACTACTCTACCCACTACTCTACCCATGTAGTGCACTACTCTACCCACTACTCTACCCATGTAGTTCACTACTCTACCCACTACTCTACCCATGTAGTGCACTACTCTACCCACTACTCTACCCATGTAGTTCACTACTCTACCCACTACTCTACCCATGTAGTGCACTACTCTACCCACTACTCTACCCATGTAGTTCACTACTCTACCCACTACTCTACCCATGTAGTGCACTACTCTACCCACTACTCTACCCATGTAGTTCACTACTCTACCCATGTAGTTCACTACTCTACCCACTACTCTACCCATGTAGTTCACTACTCTACCCACTACTCTACCCATGTAGTTCACTACTCTACCCATGTAGTTCACTACTCTACCCATGTAGTTCACTACTCTACCCATGTAGTGCACTACTCTGGAGTGTTAGTGACCGGGTAACAGAGAGACCGTGAGTAATGGTGACTGGTCCTTAGCTTACAGATGGTCGTCCCACTCTGACCTGGGCCACTAGGTCTGTATCCCCCATGTAATCCCCAGATTCCACCAGGCTTCCACCCTGCGAGTCAAACATCACCTCAAACGAACCAGCTAATCCACACGCTTCTCCCCTCAGTCTCTCACACACTGAACCAGTCTGGTGGTGTAAGCCACTGAGGGGAGAAGAGGGCACTGGGAATGGTGGTGGTGGTGGGGGGGGGGGGGTCTCGGATGAAACTTAACATGCTGTTTATTCAATAGGAATAGCCCCCCCCCCCTGAGATATTGGGGGTAAATCAGCTATCTGTTAAAGGGAGATTTATGCCAACCAGACGGCATATGGTTCATTTTAATTAAACGGGGTTTGTTGTGTTGATTAAGTCCATGGTGTGTTTAGGTAATGAATCTGAAGTATAATTTACAGCATTGATTTTTATATTGTAATCTGAAGATTACATTTTTAACATGGGAATATTTAAACCCGTTGTAGACTGAGCTGTAAAAACTGTTTTCCAGAGTTAACTCTGGATTGGCATGGACATATGAATCATTTAGTCCGGTAGTATTTATAAAGGCTACCTGGAAGAAAGAACAAACACTTTTCTATTATATTAACCGTGTTAAAATGCCTGCTATAATGCCTGTTATAATGCCTGTTATAATGTATGTTATAATGCCTGTTATGTCTGTTATAATGTTTGTTATAATGTATGTTATAATGCCTGTTATAATGTATGTTATAATGTATGTTATAATGCCTGTTATAATGCCTGTTATAATGCCTGTTATAATGTCTGTTATAATGCCTGTTATGTCTGTTATAATGCCTGTTATAATGTATGTTATAATGTATGTTATAATGCCTGTTATAATGTCTGTTATAATGCCTGTTATGTCTGTTATAATGTCTGTTATAATGTATGTTATGATGTATGTTATAATGCCTGTTATAATGCCTGTTATAATGTCTGTTATAATGCCTGTTATAGTGTCTGTTATAATGTCTGTTATAATGCCTGTTATAATGTATGTTATAATGCCTGTTATGTCTGTTATAATGTCTGTTATAATGTATGTTATAATGCCTGTTATAATGCCTGTTATAATGTCTGTTATAATGCCTGTTATAATGTCTGTTATAATGTCTGTTATAACGTCTGTTATAATGTCTGTTATAATGCCTGTTATAGTGTCTGTTATAATGTCTGTTGTAATGCCTGTTATACTGCCTGTTATAATGCCTGTTATAATGCCTGTTATAGTGTCTGTTATAATGTCTGTTATAATGCCTGTTATACTGCCTGTTATAATGTCTGTTATAATGCCTGTTATAGTGTCTGTTATAATGTCTGTTATAATGCCGGTTATAATGTCTGTTATAATGCCTGTTATAGTGTCTGTATTAATGTATGTTATAAAGTCTGTTATAATGCCTGTTATAATGTCTGTTATAATGTCTGTTATAATGTCTGTTATAATGTCTGTTATAATGCCTGTTATAATGTCTGTTATAATGCCTGTTATAATGCCTATGTATTGTTAATTAAGACTATATAAATAACCAGCCCGTCAGTCACCTAGCCAATCAGGTATAGTCCAGGACACATGCTATGAGCGAGGACACCAACGGCTAATCACACCACCCCCACAGGTATATTCCAGGACACCTGCTATGAGCGAGGACACCACAGTGTTCATACATGGTGACTCACAGTCACTCTGTCACAAACAGTCACAGGGCCAATTAGTCAATACGAGCTATAGGTACCATGTACAGGCTTGTTAACATGGACCAAGCCCTATTAGGGGGAAACTCTATGAAACGGTGAGGGCTTTCTGTGTCACTCTGTTAACTAGTCAGGAAAAGAGATATGAGCCACCTGCCGTAAGTCCTGAAGCATCTTGTGGATTCTATCTATCCATCAGTGTTGTCTGGTAGATTATATCTATCCATCAGTGTTGTCTGGTGGATTCTATCCATCCATCAGTGTTGTCTGGTAGATTCTATCCATCCATCAGTGTTGTCTTGTGGATTCTATCTATCCATCAGTGTTGTCTTGTGGATTCTATCTACCCATCAGTGTTGTCTTGTGGATTCTATCTATCCATCAGTGTTGTCTGGTGGATTCTATCTATCCATCAGTGTTGTCTGGTAGATTCTATCTATCCATCAGTGTTGTCTGGTGGATTCAATCTATCCATCAGTGTTGTCTTGTGGATTCTATCTATCCATCAGTGTTGTCTGGTGGATTCTATCCATCCATCAGTGTTGTCTGGTAGATTCTATCGATCCATCAGTGTTGTCTTGTGAATTCTATCCATCCATCAGTGTTGTCTGGTGGATTCTATCTATCCATCAGTGTTGTCTGGTGGATTATATCTATCCATCAGTGTTGTCTGGTAGATTCTATCTATCCATCAGTGTTGTCTTGTGAATTCTATCCATCCATCAGTGTTGTCTTGTGAATTCTATCCATCCATCAGTGTTGTCTGGTGGATTCTATCTATCCATCAGTGTTGTCTGGTGGATTCTATCTATCCATCAGTGTTGTCTGGTGGATTCTATCTATCCATCAGTGTTGTCTGGTGGATTCTATCCATCCATCAGTGTTGTCTGGTGGATTCTATCCATCCATCAGTGTTGTCTGGTGGATTCTATCCATCCATCAGTGTTGTCTGGTAGATTCTATCCATCCATCAGTGTTGTCTTGTGAATTCTATCCATCCATCAGTGTTGTCTGGTGGATTCTATCTATCCATCAGTGTTGTCTGGTGGATTCTATCTATCCATCAGTGTTGTCTGGTGGATTCTATCTATCCATCAGTGTTGTCTGGTGGATTCTATCTATCCATCAGTGTTGTCTGGTGGATTCTATCCATCCATCAGTGTTGTCTGGTGGATTCTATCTATCCATCAGTGTTGTCTTGTGAATTCTATACATCCATCAGTGTTGTCTGGTGGATTCTATCTATCCATCAGTGTTATCTGGTGGATTCTATCCATCCATCAGTGTTATCTGGTGGATTCTATCCATCCATCAGTGTTGTCTGGTGGATTCTATCTATCCATCAGTGTTGTCTGGTGGATTCTATCTATCCATCAGTGTTGTCTGGTGGATTCTATCCATCCATCAGTGTTGTCTGGTGGATTCTATCTATCCATCAGTGTTGTCTGGTGGATTCTATCTATCCATCAGTGTTGTCTGGTGGATTCTATCCATCCATCAGTGTTGTCTGGTGGATTCTATCTATCCATCAGTGTTGTCTGGTGGATTCTATCCATCCATCAGTGTTGTCTGGTGGATTCTATCTATCCATCAGTGTTGTCTGGTGGATTCTATCTATCCATCAGTGTTGTCTGGTAGATTCTATCTATCCATCAGTGTTGTCTGGTGGATTCTATATATCCATCAGTGTTGTCTGGTGGATTCTATCTATCCATCAGTGTTGTCTGGTGGATTCTATCTATCCATCAGTGTTGTCTGGTGAATTCTATCTATCCATCAGTGTTGTCTGGTGGATTCTATCCATCCATCAGTGTTGTCTGGTGGATTCTATCTATCCATCAGTGTTGTCTGGTGGATTCTATCCATCCATCAGTGTTGTCTGGTGGATTCTATCTATCCATCAGTGTTGTCTGGTGGATTCTATCTATCCATCAGTGTTGTCTGGTGGATTCTATCTATCCATCAGTGTTGTCTGGTGGATTCTATCTATCCATCAGTGTTGTCTGGTGGATTCTATCTATCCATCAGTGTTGTCTGGTGGATTCTATCCATCCATCAGTGTTGTCTGGTGGATTCTATCCATCCATCAGTGTTGTCTGGTGGATTCTATCCATCCATCAGTGTTGTCTGGTAGATTCTATCTATCCATCAGTGTTGTCTGGTAGATTCTATCTATCCATCAGTGTTGTCTGGTAGATTCTATCCATCCATCAGTGTTGTCTGGTAGATTATATCCATCCATCAGTGTTGTCTGGTAGATTCTATCTATCCATCAGTGTTGTCTGGTAGATTCTATCTATCCATCAGTGTTGTCTGGTGGATTCTATCTATCCATCAGTGTTGTCTGGTGGATTCTATCCATCCATCAGTGTTGTCTGGTGGATTCTATCTATCCATCAGTGTTGTCTGGTGGATTCTATCTATCCATCAGTGTTGTCTGGTGGATTCTATCTATCCATCAGTGTTGTCTGGTGGATTCTATCTATCCATCAGTGTTGTCTGGTGGATTCTATCTATCCATCAGTGTTGTCTGGTGGATTCTATCCATCCATCAGTGTTGTCTGGTGGATTCTATCTATCCATCAGTGTTGTCTGGTGGATTCTATCTATCCATCAGTGTTGTCTGGTGGATTCTATCTATCCATCAGTGTTGTCTGGTGGATTCTATCTATCCATCAGTGTTGTCTGGTGGATTCTATCTATCCATCAGTGTTGTCTGGTGGATTCTATCCATCCATCAGTGTTGTCTGGTGGATTCTATCTATCCATCAGTGTTGTCTTGTGGATTCTATCTATCCATCAGTGTTGTCTGGTGGATTCTATCTATCCATCAGTGTTGTCTTGTGGATTCTATCTATCCATCAGTGTTGTCTGGTGGATTCTATCTATCCATCAGTGTTGTCTGGTGGATTCTATCTATCCATCAGTGTTGTCTGGTGGATTCTATCTATCCATCAGTGTTGTCTGGTGGATTCTATCTATCCATCAGTGTTGTCTGGTGGATTCTATCTATCCATCAGTGTTGTCTGGTGGATTCTATCTATCCATCAGTGTTGTCTGGTGGATTCTATCTATCCATCAGTGTTGTCTGGTGGATTCTATCCATCCATCAGTGTTGTCTGGTGGATTCTATCTATCCATCAGTGTTGTCTGGTGGATTCTATCTATCCATCAGTGTTGTCTGGTGGATTCTATCTATCCATCAGTGTTGTCTGGTGGATTCTATCTATCCATCAGTGTTGTCTGGTGGATTCTATCCATCCATCAGTGTTGTCTGGTGGATTCTATCTATCCATCAGTGTTGTCTGGTGGATTCTATCTATCCATCAGTGTTGTCTGGTAGATTCTATCTATCCATCAGTGTTGTCTGGTGGATTCTATCTATCCATCAGTGTTGTCTGGTGGATTCTATCTATCCATCAGTGTTGTCTGGTGGATTCTATCTATCCATCAGTGTTGTCTTGTGGATTCTATCTATCCATCAGTGTTGTCTGGTGGATTCTATCTATCCATCAGTGTTGTCTGGTGGATTCTATCTATCCATCAGTGTTGTCTGGTGGATTCTATCTATCCATCAGTGTTGTCTGGTGGATTCTATCTATCCATCAGTGTTGTCTTGTGGATTCTATCCATCCATCAGTGTTGTCTGGTGGATTCTATCTATCCATCAGTGTTGTCTTGTGGATTCTATCCATCCATCAGTGTTGTCTGGTGGATTCTATCCATCCATCAGTGTTGTCTTGTCGGTGTCAATGGGTCAGTGAAGAAATCCAGGATAATACACCACAACTAGGTTGAGTCAAAATGGCACCAGAACCGTATGGGCCCTGGTCAAAAGTAGTGCACTATTTAGGGAATAGGGTGCCATTTGGGACTTGATGTATGCCCTACAGCCCTCTATAAAACACCTAAGGTATGTCATGGAGTTTTAAACATACTGTTACCATAGTTACTGTAGGCTTGTATATACAGTAGCAGTTATGCCCTACAGCCCTCTATAAAACACTTAATGTATGTCATGGAGTTTTAAACATACTGTTACTATAGTTACCGGACCCTGTAGGCCTGTATGTACAGTAGCAGTGGGTTCTAGAACTGTTAAGATGGGGTGTGGATCTGTAAAGATGGGTTCTAGAACTGTTAAGAGGCCGTGGAACTGTAAAGATGGGTTCTAGAACTGTTAAGATGGGGTGTGGATCTGTAAAGATGGGTTCTAGAGCTGTTAAGATGGGGTGTGGATCTGTAAAGATTGGTTCTAGAGCTGTTAAGAGGTTGTGGAACTGTAAATATGGGTTCTAGAACAGTTAAGATAGGCCGTGGAACTGTGAAGATGGTTTCTAGAACTACTAAGAGGCAGTTGAACTGTAAATATGGGTTCTAGAACAGTTAAGACAGGCCGTGGAACTGTAAATATGGGTTCTAGAACTATTAAGAGGCTGTGGAACTGTAAAAATGGGTTCTAGAACTATTAAGAGGTTGTGGAACTGTAAATATGGGTTCTAGAACTGTTAAGAGGCTGTGGATCTGTAAAAATGAGTTCTAGAACAGTAAAGATAGGCAGTGGAACTGTAAAGATGGGTTCTAGAACAGTAAAGATAGGCAGTGGAACTGTAAATATTAGTTATAGAACTGTTAAGAGGCTGTGGAACTGTAAAGATGGGTTCTAGAACTGTTAAGAGGCTGTGGAACTATAAAGATGGGTTCTAGAACTGTTAAGAGGCTGTGGAAATGTAAAAATGAGTTCTAGAAGAGTAAAGATAGGCAGTGGAACTGTAAATATTAGTTATAGAACTGTTAAGAGGCTGTGGAACTGTAAAGATGGGTTCTAGAACTGTTAAGAGGCTGTGGAACTATAAAGATGGGTTCTAGAACTGTTAAGAGGCTGTGGAACTATAAAGATGGGTTAAAGAACTGTTAAGAGGCTGTGGAACTATAAAGATGGGTTCTAGAACAGTAAAGATAGTTAGTGGAACTATAAAGATGGGTTCTAGAACTGTTAAGAGGCTGTGGAACTATAAAGATGGGTTCTAGAACTGTTAAGAGGCTGTGGAACTATAAAGATGGGTTCTAGAACTGTTAAGAGGCTGTGGAAATATAAAGATGGGTTCTAGAACTGTTAAGAGGCTGTGGAACTATAAAGATGGGTTCTAGAACTGTTAAGAGGCTGTGGAACTATAAAGATGGGTTCTAGAACTGTTTAGAGGCTGTGGAACTATAAAGATGGGTTCTAGAACTGTTAAGAGGTTGTGGAACTGTAAAGATGGGTTCTAGAACTATTAAGAGGCTGTGGATCTGTAAATATGGGATCTTGAACTATTAAGAGGTTGTGGAACTGTAAAGATGTGTTCTAGAACTGTTAAGAGGCTGTGGAACTGTAAAAATGAGTTCTAGAACAGTAAAGATAGGCAGTGGAACTGTAAATATTAGTTATAGAATTGTTAAGAGGCTGTGGAACTATAAAGATGGGTTCTAGAACTGTTAAGAGGCTGTGGAACTATAAAGATGGGTTCTAGAACTGTTAAGAGGCTGTGGAACTATAAAGATGGGTTATAGAACTGTTAAGAGGCTGTGGAACTGTAAAAATGAGTTATAGAACTGTTAAGAGGCTGTGGAACTGTAAAGATGGGTTCTAGAACTGTTAAGAGGCTGTGGAACTATAAAGATGGGTTCTAGAACTGTTAAGAGGCTGTGGAACTATAAAGATGGGTTATAGAACTGTTAAGAGGCTGTGGAACTATAAAGATGGGTTCTAGAACAGTAAAGATAGGCAGTGGAACTATAAAGATGGGTTCTAGAACTGTTAAGAGGCTGTGGAACTGTAAAAATGAGTACTAGAACAGTAAAGATAGGCAGTGGAACTGTAAATATTAGTTATAGAACTGTTAAGAGGCTGTGGAACTGTAAAGATGGGATCTAGAACTGTTAAGAGGCTGTGGAACTATAAAGATGGGTTCTAGAACTGTTAAGAGGCTGTGGAACTATAAAGATGGGTTATAGAACTGTTAAGAGGCTGTGGAACTATAAAGATGGGTTCTAGAACTGTTTAGAGGCTGTGGAACTATAAAGATGGGTTCTAGAACTGTTAAGAGGTTGTGGAACTGTAAAGATGGGTTCTAGAACTATTAAGAGGCTGTGGATCTGTAAATATGGGATCTTGAACTATTAAGAGGTTGTGGAACTGTAAAGATGTGTTCTAGAACTGTTAAGAGGCTGTGGAACTGTAAAAATGAGTTCTAGAACAGTAAAGATAGGCAGTGGAACTGTAAATATTAGTTATAGAATTGTTAAGAGGCTGTGGAACTATAAAGATGGGTTCTAGAACTGTTAAGAGGCTGTGGAACTATAAAGATGGGTTCTAGAACTGTTAAGAGGCTGTGGAACTATAAAGATGGGTTATAGAACTGTTAAGAGGCTGTGGAACTGTAAAAATGAGTTATAGAACTGTTAAGAGGCTGTGGAACTGTAAAGATGGGTTCTAGAACTGTTAAGAGGCTGTGGAACTATAAAGATGGGTTCTAGAACTGTTAAGAGGCTGTGGAACTATAAAGATGGGTTATAGAACTGTTAAGAGGCTGTGGAACTATAAAGATGGGTTCTAGAACAGTAAAGATAGGCAGTGGAACTATAAAGATGGGTTCTAGAACTGTTAAGAGGCTGTGGAACTGTAAAAATGAGTACTAGAACAGTAAAGATAGGCAGTGGAACTGTAAATATTAGTTATAGAACTGTTAAGAGGCTGTGGAACTGTAAAGATGGGATCTAGAACTGTTAAGAGGCTGTGGAACTATAAAGATGGGTTCTAGAACTGTTAAGAGGCTGTGGAACTATAAAGATGGGTTATAGAACTGTTAAGAGGCTGTGGAACTATAAAGATGGGTTCTAGAACAGTAAAGATAGGCAGTGGAACTATAAAGATGGGTTCTAGAACTGTTAAGAGGCTGTGGAACTATAAAGATGGGTTCTAGAACTGTTAAGAGGCTGTGGAACTATAAAGATGGGTTCTAGAACTGTTAAGAGGCTGTGGAACTATAAAGATGGGTTCTAGAACTGTTAAGAGGCTGTGGAACTATAAGGATGGGTTCTAGAACTGTTAAGAGGCTGTGGAACTGTAAAGATGTTAATAGCTCAGTTTGTCAGCAGTTTAATCCTCAGAAGGTTTAGAGACAACATCGAAGGGGTAAAATTGAACCCCAGTTGGCTGCCCAGAAAGAGGGATAGGACGCAGCTGAGAATGCACAACTATACACAAGGGTGTGTATGTGTGTGTGTTAGTGTATGTATGTTAGTGTGTGTGTGTGTATGTGTGTGTGTTAGTGTACGTATGTTAGTGTGTGTGTGTGTATGTGTGTGTGTTAGTGTATGTATGTTAGTGTGTGTGTGTGTGTGTGTGTGTATGTGGGTGTGTTAGTGTATGTATGTTAGTGTGTGTATGTATGTGTGTGTGTGTATGTGTATGTGTGTGTGTGTGCCATATGAGAGCGGACATCCCCATACGCCAGGGTCAGCGAGCAGCTGTTGCCACAGTGATGTTGACCAGGCAGCCAGCCGGCACGGCGACAGCTGTCCTCTAAATACCACAGCACCTGCCAGGAACGTATGAACACACACACACACACACACACACACACACACACACACACACACACACACACACACACACACACACACACACACACACACACACACACACACACACACACACACACACACACACACACACACATTCCCTTCCCATCCACCGTATTCCACAGATATCAAACAAAAGGCTGTTGCCACTCTGTTGTGCTGGCAGTCACTGAGAAGAAGCTGATAGTATCCACCCAGTATGGTTCTTATCTTGGAGGCAGTAGGAAGTACTGTTGACCTGCCTGTCAGTTACCTAGTCCTCCATTCTGTAACAACATTCTGTTAGTTACCCAGTCCTCCATTCTGTTAGTTACCCAGTCCTCCATCCTGTTAGTTACCCAGTCCTCCATCCTGTTAGTTACCCAGTCCTCCATTCTGTTAGTTACCCAGTCCTCCATTCTGTTAGTTACCCAGTCCTCCATTCTGTTAGTTACCCAGTCCTCCATTCTGTTAGTTACCCAGTCCTCCATTCTGTTAGTTACCCAGTCCTCCATTCTGTTAGTTACCCAGTCCTCCATTCTGTTAGTTACCCAGTCCTCCATTCTGTTAGTTACCCAGTCCTCCATTCTGTTAGTTACCCAGTCCTCCATTCTGTTAGTTACCCAGTCCTCCATTCTGTTAGTTACCCAGTCCTCCATTCTGTTAGTTACCCAGTCCTCCATTCTGTTAGTTACCCAGTCCTCCATTCTGTTAGTTACCCAGTCCTCCATTCTGTAACAATATTCTGTTAGTTACCCAGTCCTCCATTCTGTAACAACATTCTGTTAGTTACCCAGTCCTCCATTCTGTTAGTTACCCAGTCCTCCATTCTGTTGGTTACCCAGTCCACCATTCTGTTAGTTACCCAGTCCTCCATTCTGTTAGTTACCCAGTCCTCCATTCTGTTAGTTACCCAGTCCTCCATTCTGTTAGTTACCCAGTCCTCCATTCTGTTAGTTACCCAGTCCTCCATTCGGTAACAACATTCTGTTAGTTACCCAGTCCTCCATTCTGTAACAACATTCTGTTAGTTACCCAGTCCTCCATTCTGTTAGTTACCCAGTCCTCCATTCTGTTAGTTACCCAGTCCTCCATTCTGTTAGTTACCCAGTCCTCCATTCTGTTAGTTACCCAGTCCTCCATTCTGTTAGTTACCCAGTCCTCCATTCTGTTAGTTACCCAGTCCTCCATTCTGTTAGTTACCCAGTCCTCCATTCTGTTAGTTACCCAATCCTCCATTCTGTTAGTTACCCAGTCCTCCATTCTGTTAGTTACCCAGTCCTCCATTCTGTTAGTTACCCAGTCCTCCATTCTGTAACAATATTCTGTTAGTTACCCAGTCCTCCATTCTGTAACAACATTCTGTTAGTTACCCAGTCCTCCATTCTGTTAGTTACCCAGTCCTCCATTCTGTTGGTTACCCAGTCCACCATTCTGTTAGTTACCCAGTCCTCCATTCTGTTAGTTACCCAGTCCTCCATTCTGTTAGTTACCCAGTCCTCCATTCTGTTAGTTACCCAGTCCTCCATTCTGTTAGTTACCCAGTCCTCCATTCGGTAACAACATTCTGTTAGTTACCCAGTCCTCCATTCTGTAACAACATTCTGTTAGTTACCCAGTCCTCCATTCTGTAACAACATTCTGTTAGTTACCCAGTCCTCCGTTCTGTTAGTTACCCAGTCCTCCATTCTGTTAGTTACCCAGTGTCCTCCATTCTGTTAGTTACCCAGTGTCCTCCATTCTGTTAGTTACCCAGTCCTCCATTCTGTTAGTTACCCAGTCCTCCATTCTGTAACAACATCCACTGAATCCCTTACAATCTCTTGTTAAGATGCAAAAGGTTGCTCTGTTGTGGTGTCAGTTAGTTAGACCTATAGCTACCAAACACCCCTTCATTATCTGATTATATCCACTGAGTCTCCCTGACAACATCCAGCCTGGTCTCATAGACTAGACGTAACATAATTCCGGGACACTCAAATGAGTGTATGTTACGTTTTGGTTATTAAGACAGAAGGTTAATTGGAGCAGCTGGTAACCTGGTGGTTAGAGCTTGAATGAACACCTGAGCTGACAAGGTAAACATCTATAGGTCTGCCCCTGAGCAAGGCAATTAACACACTGTTTCCTCTCTGATTCAGAGGTGTTGGGTTAAATGAGGAAGATACATTTCAGTTGAAGGCATTCAGTTGTATAAATGACCAGGTATATATCCCACTTTCCCTACTTAAGATAAAATTGAAAGGAAGTTGGTTTGTTGGGGTGGAGGGGTAGGCGTATCTCATCATGGCCATGACAGGTCGCAACTGTAAATGAGAACTTGTTCTCAACTTGCCTACCTGGTTAAATAAAGGTGAAATAAATTTTAAAAAATAAATAAAATGGACAACTTTACCATTTTAGTTTATTAGTAACTACTAATTACTTTTCGGGTACTTTGCAACTACTTAGCATGTTAGCTAACCCTTCCACTAACCCTAACCCTAACCTTAACCCTAAGCTTAACCCCTAACCCTAACTCCTAGCCTAGCTAATGTTAACCACCTAGCTTAGATTAGCATTAGCCACCTAGCCACAACAAATAGGAATTTTTAACATATCATACTTATTGCAAATGTGTAACTTATATTACCGAATGGCAATTCATAACATATTATATAAATTGTAAATCGTAACATATCATACTAAATGGAGGGAAACAAATTTACATTGACTATATTACATCTACACTTGAGTCCAGGTTGCAACAACAGGTGTGTGCATGTCTCTTGATAAGATGTAGGTTGTTTCTCTATTGTGGTGTCAGTTGAACCCGCCTTCATCATCATCATCGGCTGACTGAGTCTGGCTGCCGACAGTTCAGTTGTTAGTTACCGAACCCCTCCTTCATCATCATCATCATCATCATCATCGACTGACTGAGTCTGGCTGCCGACAGTTCAGTTGTTAGTTACCGAACCCCTCCTTCTTCATAATCATCATCATCATCGACTGACTGAGTCTGGCTGCCGACAGTTCAGTTGTTAATTACCGAACCCCTACTTCATCATCATCATCATCATCATCATCGACTGACTGAGTCTGGCTGCCGACAGTTCAGTTGTTAGTTACCGAACCCCTCCTTCATCATCATCATCATCATAGACTGAGTCTGACTGAGTCTGGTTGCCGACAGTTCAGTTGTTAGTTACCGAACCCCTCCTTCATCATCATCGTCATCATCGACTGACTGAGTCTGGCTGCCGACAGTTCAGTTGTTAGTTACCGAACCCCTGCATTTCGTTTACTCCCTGTCAACATCCAGTGAGTCTTACATACAGTCTGAATCTGGAGAAGTGTCTCAAATGACACCCTGTGGGCCAAAGAGCCCTGGTCAGATTTAGTGCACTAAATAGGGAAGAGGGTGCCATTTGGTATGTATTCTGAGTGTGTTGTTGACATGCAAGAGGTCCTCGTTACGTCTCTCTGACTCCTAATTGGTCCGGCAGCATGAAGAATTGATCCTCTCCTCATCTCTTCTCAGACAGGACAGGAGGGTATCCCAAAGAGCACCCTTTCCACATCGTAGTGCACTACCTTTTCATCAGGGCCCATAGTGCCCTATTGGCTCTGGTCAAAAGTTGTGCATTATATAGGGAATAGGGTGCGATCTGGGACGAACCCCAGGGGTGAAGACAGGGAGGGGAGGGAGGGGAGAGGACAGGGAGAAATTATGAGCTTGACTGCTTTGATTTTCTCTGGCTCTTCTCATTAGTGGTGACACACCACACTGAGCGTTAGTCAGCTAGCACAGAGTCACGCTGTGAGGCGCGCTGGGACTCCAGGTAGTTCGAACCAGGGTGAGACACAAAGACAGCAAAGACTAGGGAGAGAGTAATTATCCCCCTTTGAAAATCTACAGACTGCACTACAGGAGAGCAGGTCTGTGGATGAGATGTGTTGTGGTGTTGGATTCTCTGGAAGTAGGCCTGTAAGGGCAAAGCACTTCCACGTATGCATGCATGCGTATTAATCTAACAGAACATTGGCATGGGGAAGCAGAAGTGATTATCCTAGATAATCAGCCCTTTAGTCTCCTCATGGCATAGTGAAGGAACGACAGTGTATAATAATGAAGGCGATAGAGAGAGACAGAGAGAGAGAGAGAGAGAGAGAGAGAGAGAGAGAGAGACAGATACAGAAACAGAGACAGAGAGAGACAGACAGAGAGAGAGAGAGAGAGAGAGAGACAGAGAGAGACAGAGAGAGAGACAGACAGAGAGAGAGAGAGAGAGAGAGAGAGACAGATACAGAAACAGAGACAGAGAGAGACAGACAGAGAGAGAGAGAGAGAGAGACAGAGAGAGACAGAGAGAGAGACAGACAGAGAGAGAGAGAGAGAGAGAGAGAGAGAGAGACAGAGAGAGAGACAGACAGAGAGAGAGAGAGAGAGAGAGAGAGAGAGAGAGACCTAAGAGGCATGTGTCAAATGCTCAACACTCTCTGCTCACACCTACTGTGATGGCCTGAGCCTAAACTACCCAAAAACACCACTAGACATTCGGGAACACAAAGCTTTACTATCTCATCCTGGAATATACAAGGTCAGAGGTCATCTGCCTTTGGCCTAAAGTGCAGGAACCCAGATTTCATCAAAGAAATTGGAAATACCGACATTGTCATCCTGCAAGAAACATGGTATAAAGGAGACGGACCCACTGGTTGTCCTCTAGGTTACAGAGAGCTGGTAGTCCCATCCACCACACTACCAGGTGGATGGTATAGAGGAGATGGACATACTGATTGCCCTCTAGGTTACAGAGAGCTGGTAGTCCCATCCACCACACTACCAGGTGGGTGGTATAGAGGAGATGGACCCACTGATTGCCCTCTAGGTTACAGAGAGCTGGTAGTCCCATCCACCACACTACCAGGTGGGTGGTATAGAGGAGACAGACCCACTGGTTGTCCTCTAGGTTACAGAGAGTTGGTAGTCCCATCCACCACACTACCAGGTGGGTGGTATAGAGGAGATGGACCCACTGATTGCCCTCTAGGTTACAGAGAGCTGGTAGTCCCCATCCACCAAACTACCAGGTGTGAAACCTGGTATAGAGGAGACAGACCCACTGGTTGTCCTCTAGGTTACAGAGAGCTGGTAGTCCCATCCACCACACTACCAGGTGTGAAACCTGGTATAGAGGAGACAGACCCACTGGTTGCCCTCTAGGTTACAGAGAGCTGGTAGTCCCATCCACCAAACTACCAGGTGTGAAACCTGGTATAGAGGAGACAGACCCACTGGTTGTCCTCTAGGTTACAGAGAGCTGATAGTCCCATCCACCACACTACCAGGTGGGTGGTATAGAGGAGATGGACCCACTGGTTGCCCTCTAGGTTACAGAGAGCTGGTAGTCCCATCCACCACACTACCAGGTGGGTGGTATAGAGGAGATGGACCCACTGGTTGTCCTCTAGGTTACAGAGAGCTGGTAGTCCCATCCACCACACTACCAGGTGGGTGGTATAGAGGAGATGGACCCACTGGTTGTCCTCTAGGTTACAGAGAGCTGGTAGTCCCCATCCACCAAACTACCAGGTGTGAAACAGGGAAGGGACTCAGGGGGTATGCTCATTTGGTATAGAACAGACCTAACCAACCCACTCTATTAAATTAGTCAAAACAGGAACATTTTACATCTGGCTAGAAATTAATAAGGAAATGATCTCAACAGAGAAAAATGTCCTCCTGTGTGCTACCTATATCCCACCAATAGAATCCCCATACTTTAACAATGACAGCTTCTCCATCCTGGAGGGGGAGATAAACCATTTCCAGGCCCAGGGACATGTACTAGTCTGTGGCGACCTAAATACCAGAACTGAACAAGAACCAGACTCTTACGGTAGGTACACTTACAGCTCATCCCTTGACAGTAGTACTGTAGACTACTTTATCACTGACCTCAACTCAGAGTCTCAGAGGGTTCACAGTCAGCCCACTGATACCCCTATCAGACCACAGCAAAATCACAGTCTACTTGAAAAGAGCAATACTCAATCATGAGGCATCAAAGCCAAAGGAACTTAGTAATATTAAGAAATGCTATAGATGGAAAGAAAACTATTAGGCAACAACAAATTCAATCCCTTTTAGACAATTTCCTGGACAAAACGTTTCACTGTAATAGTGAAGGTGTAAACTTGGCAGTAGAAAACCTGAACAGTGTATTTCACCTCTCAGCTTCAAATCCATAAATGTCAAGCAGACAACCTAAGAAAATTAACAACAATGGCAAATGGTTAAACTAAGAATTCAAAAACCTAAGAAAGAAATTGAGAAACCTATTCAACCAAAAACATAGAGACCCAGAAAACCTGAGTCTACGCCTTCACTATGGTGAATCACTAAAACAATACAGAAATACACTACGGAAAAAGAAGGAACAGAACGTCAGAAATCAGCTCAATGTAATTGAAGAATCCATAGACTCAAACCACTTCTGGGAAAATTGGACACTAAACACTAAACAAACAACAACACGAAGAGTTATCTATCCAAAATGGAGATGTATGGATTAACCACTTCTCCAATCTTTTGCAAAAAACATATACATGATCAAATACAAATCTTCGAATCAATTATTAAAAACTATCAGAACCCACTTGATTATCAAATTACATTGAATGAACTACAGGACAAAATACAAACCCTCCAACCCTAAACCCTCCAACCCAAAAAGTCCTGTGGTGTTGATGGTATCCCTCAATGAAATTATAAAATATACAGACAACAAATTCCAATTGGCTATACTAAAACTCTTTAACATCATCCTTAGCTCTGGCTTCTTCCCCAATATATGGAAGCAAGGACTGATCACCCCAATCCACAAAAGTGGAGACAAATTTGTCCTCAATAACTATCGTTGGATTTGCATCAACAGCAACCTTGGGAAAATCCTCTGCATTATCATTAACAGCAGACTCGTACATTTCCTCAGTAAAAACAATGTACTGAGCAAGTGTTAAATTGGCTTTTTACCAAATTACCGTACGACAGACCATGTATTCACCCTGCACACCCTAATTGACAAACAAACCAAAACAAAGTCAAAATCTTCTCATGTTCGTTGATTTCAAAAAAGCTTTTGACTCAATTTGGCATGAGGGTGTGTTATACAAATTGATGGTGTTGGGGGAAAAACATACCGCATTATAAAATCCATTTACACAAACAACAAGTGTGAAGTTAAAAATGGCAAAAGACAAACACATCTCTTTCCACAGGGCCGTGGGGAGAGACAGGGATAGAACACGAGCCCCTCCTTCTTCAACGTGGGGTGAGACAGGGATATAACACGAGCCCCTCCCTCTTCAACATGGAGTGAGACAGGGATATAACACGAGCCCCTCCCTCTTCAACATGGAGTGAGACAGGGATAGAACACGAGCCCCTCCCTCTTCAACATGGAGTGAGACAGGGATAGAACACGAGCCCCTCCCTCTTCAACATGGGGAGAGAGAGGGATAGAACACGAGCCCCTCCCTCTTCAACATGTATATCAATGAACAGTCTGCAGCACCCGTCCTCACCCTACTAGAATCTGAATCGAATGTCTACTGTTTGCTGATGATCTGGTGCTTCTGTCCCCAACCAAGGAGGGCTAACAGCAGCACCTAGATATTCTGCACAGATTCTGTCAGACCTGGGCCCTGACAGACCTGGGCCCTGACAGACCTGGGCTATGACAGACCTGGGCCCTGACAGACCTGGGCCCTGACAGACCTGGGCCATGACAGACCTGGGCCCTGACAGACCTGGGCCAAGACAGACCTGGGCTATGACAGACCTGGGCCCTGACAGAACTGGGCTATGACAGACCTGGGCCCTGACAGACCTGGGCCCTGACAGACCTGGGCCCTGACAGTAAATCTCAGTCAGACAAAAATGCATTCGGAAAGTAGTAAGATCCCTTGACTTATTAAAACCCTCATCAATCTACACACAATACCCCATAATGGTGAACCAAAAACAGGTTTTTACTATTCAGCCCCTGTACTGTGTTGAAGCACCTTTGGCAGCATTTACAGCCTCAAGTCTTCTTGAGCATAACGCTACAAGCTTGGCACACCTGTATTTGGGGAGTTTCTCCCATCCAGCTCTGTCAGGTAGGATGGGGAGCGTTGCTGCACAGCTATTTTCAGGTCTCTCCAGAGATGTTCGATCGGGTTCAAGTCCAGGCTCTGGCTGGGCCACTCAAAGACATTCATAGCCTTGTCCCTGAAGCCACTCCTGCTTTGTCTTGGCTGTGTGCTTAGGGTCGTCATTCTGTTGGAATGTGAACCTTCGCCCCAGTCTGAGGTCCTGAGTGCTTCTTCCATTTAAAAATGATCAGGAAATAAAGGTAATTCAGTTTTTAATTTGTAATAACTTATCAACAATCTCTTTTTTTAAACTGTTTTTGCCTTGTCATTATGGGGTATTGTGTGTAGATTGATGAGCAACATTATTTTTATTTCATCCATTTTAGAATAAGGCTGTAATGAAACAAAGTGTGGAAAAAGTTAAGGGGTCTGAATACTTTCTGAATGCTCTACATGGAGGGGTTTATGTTCCATGATGGACATATAGTCTACATGGAGGGGTTTATGTTCCATGATGGACCTATAGTCTACATGGAGGGGTTTATGTTCCATGATGGACCTATAGTCTACATGGAGGGGTTTATGTTCCATGATGGACATATAGTCTACATGGTTTATGTTCCATGATGGACCTAAAGTCTACATGGAGGGGTTTATGTTCCATGATGGACATATAGTCTACATGGTTTATGTTCCATGATGTACATATAGTCTACAAGGAGGGGATTATGTTCCATGATGGACATATAGTCTACATGGTTTATATTCCATGATGGACATATAGTCTACATGGTTTATGTTCCATGATGTACATATAGTCTAAATGGTTTATGTTCCATGATGGACATATAGTCTACATGGTTTATGTTCCATGATGGACATATAGTCTACATGGTTTATGTTCCATGATGGACATATAGTCTACATGGTTTATGTTCCATGATGGACATATAGTCTACATGGTCTATGTTCCATGATGGACATATAGTCTACATAGAGAGGTTTATGTTCCATGATGGACATATAGTCTACATGGTTTATGTTCCATGATGGACATATAGTCTACATGGTTTATGTTCCATGATGGACATATAGTCTACATGGTTTATGTTCCTTGATGGACATATAGTCTACATAGAGAGGTTTATGTTCCATGATGGACATATAGTCTACATGGTTTATGTTCCATGATGGACATATAGTCTACATGGTTTATGTTCCATGATGGACATATAGTCTACATGGAGGGGTTTATGTTCCATGATGGACATATAGTCTACATGGTTTATGTTCCATGATGGACATATAGTCTACATGGTTTATGTTCCATGATGGACATATAGTCTACATGGTTTATGTTCCTTGATGGACATATAGTCTACATAGAGAGGTTTATGTTCCATGATGGACATATAGTCTACATGGTTTATGTTCCATGATGGACATATAGTCTACATGGTCTATGTTCCATGATGGACATATAGTCTACATGGTTTATGTTCCTTGATGGACATATAGTCTACATAGAGAGGTTTATGTTCCATGATGGACATATAGTCTACATGGTTTATGTTCCATGATGGACATATAGTCTACATGGTTTATGTTCCATGATGGACATATAGTCTACATGGAGGGGTTTATGTTCCATGATGGACATATAGTCTACATGGTTTATGTTCCATGATGGACATATAGTCTACATGGTTTATGTTCCATGATGGACATATAGTCTACATGGTTTATGTTCCTTGATGGACATATAGTCTACATAGAGAGGTTTATGTTCCATGATGGACATATAGTCTACATGGAGGGGTTTATGTTCCATGATGGACATATAGTCTACATGGTTTATGTTCCATGATGGACATATAGTCTACATGGTCTATGTTCCATGATGGACATATAGTCTACATAGAGAGGTTTATGTTCCATGATGGACATATAGTCTACATGGTTTATGTTCCTTGATGGACATATAGTCTACATAGAGAGGTTTATGTTCCATGATGGACATATAGTCTACATGGTCTATGTTCCATGATGGACATATAGTCTACATGGTCTATGTTCCATGATGGACATATAGTCTACATGGTCTATGTTCCATGATGGACATATAGTCTACATAGAGGGGTTTAT
>NC_143029.1:89305000-89317500 GCF_057628025.1 Oncorhynchus mykiss | reverse complement strand
TTAAGATGGAATGGGTCTGCCTCCTTTAGGATGGAATGGGTCTGCCTCCTTTAGGATGGAATGGGTCTGCCTCCTTTAGGATGGAATGGGTCTGCCTCCTTTAGGATGGAATGGGTCTATTTCCTTTAGGATGGAATGGGTCTGCCTCCTTTAGGATGGAATGGGTCTGCCTCCTTTAGGATGGAATGGGTCTATTTCCTTTAGGATGGAATGGGTCTGTCTCCTTTAGGATGGAATGGGTCTGCCTCCTTTAGGATGGAATGGGTCTGTCTCCTTTAGGATGGAATGGGTCTGCCTCCTTTAGGATGGAATGGGTCTGCCTCCTTTAGGATGGAATGGGTCTGCCTCCTTTAGGATGGAATGGGTCTGCCTCCTTTAGGATGGAATGGGTCTGCCTCCTTTAGGATGGAATGGGTCTGTCTCCTTTAATGTTGAATGGGTCTGTCTCCTTTAGAGTGGAATAGGTCTGCCTCCTTTAAGATGGAATGGGTCTGCCTCCTTTAGGATGGAATGGGTCTGCCTCCTTTAGGATGGAATGGGTCTGCCTCCTTTAGGATGGAATGGGTCTGCCTCCTTTAGGATGGAATGGGTCTGCCTCCTTTAAGGCTGAATGGGTCTGTCTCCTTTAAGGTGGAATGGGTCTGCCTCCTTTAAGGCTGAATGGGTCTGTCTCCTTTAAGGTGGAATGGGTCTGTCTCCTTTAAGGTGGAATGGGTCTGATTCTATTAAGGTGGATTGGGTCTGATTCCTTTAAGGTGGAATGGGTCTGATTCCTTTAAGGTGGATTGGGTCTGAGTCCTTTAAGGTGGAATGGGTCTGTCTCCTTTTAGGTGGAATGGATCTGATTCCTTTAAGGTGGAATGGGTTTGTCTGCTCCACTGGGACAATAGCAGGACTTTATAGAGAACACATTCCAGTCCACTTCTGAATCATTTCATTGTTGTGTTTTTGTGTGTTTATTCATGGTCATGCAGAGGGTTCTGGGAATTTTGGGGCTATTATAGTTATTTTATAGCAGTTTCATTTTACAATCCACCACAAAGCACTGGAAGAACGTAATTTAAAAGTTTTGGAGGAGAGTGACTGAGGTCTACAGTACTTACGTTTTATGGTGAGTTCTCCGTAGTTGGACACTCCGACCCCGTTGTCAGAATGGACAATACATCGGTAGCGTCCAGAATCTCCCTTAGTGGTGTTTTCCACATCGAAGGTCCCGATGAAGCGTCTGTTGTTCCACGGCTTAGTGGACTTCATAGGGGCCTCGCGTCCACCAATACCCTGTTAGAACACAGTCAGGGGTTAGAGGTCAAAACAGGGGAAGGCGTTAGGCAAAAAAAAAAAAAAAAAAACAGCTTTAATGAATTAGCTTGACCTTGAGCGTGTCAGTATGTGTTGGGACAAAAGTGTGTTTGTTTTGTACTCACATGAGTGTGTGTCACCCCCCCCCCCGTAGGCAGACATTTGTTCATTACAAATGTTTATTCATTAGCATCATCAGGGGACTTGAGGTAATGTTTGTGTTGCTGCTCCTCTGCTGACGAGGAGCTGTTTGTTAAAGTAATGGAATATCTGGCGACGAGATGTCTACCACCCCTGCTGCCATACACACACACACACACACACACACACACACACACACACACACACTCACACCCACACACACACACACACACACACACACCCACACCCACACCCACTGTCCCTCTGCGTTCTGTTGACAGTACAGTGGAAGGTTAGGGTCAGGGATCAGGGTAATGTGTTGCAGTTACCTGTAACCAGAGGTTGAAGTTGTCCCTCTGTCGTCCGTTGACAGTACAGTGGATTGTTAGGTTTAGGGGTCAGGGGTCATGGGTCAGGATAAGGTGTTGTTGTTACCTGTAACCAGAGGTTGAAGTTGTCCCTCTGTCGTCCGTTGACAGTACAGTGGAAGGCGGCCGTCTGTCCAGCGTTCACCTCTACACCCTTTATGGTCAGGAAGTGAGGGGTGTTCACTATAAACACACAAACAAACACATATATATATACATATATGAATATACAGTAATATATATACTGTATACACAGTTGAAGTCTGAAGTTTACATACACCTTAGCCAAATACATTTAAACTCAGTTTCACAATTCCTGACATTTGATCTTGTAAAAATGCTCTGTTTTAGGTCAGTTAGGATCACCACTTTATTTTCAGAATGTGAAATGTCAGAATAATAGTAGAGAGAATTATTTATTTCAGCTTTTAATTTCTTTCATCACATTCCAGTATTTGGTAGCATTGTCTTTAAATTGTTTAACTTGGGTCAAACGTTTCGGGTAGCCTTCCACAAGCTTCCCACAATAAGTTGGGTGAATATTGGCCAATTCCTCCTGACAGAGCTGGTGTAACTGAGTCAGGTTTGTAGGCCTCCTTGCTCGCACACGCTTTTTCAGTTCTGCCCACACATTTTCTATAGGATTGAGGTTAGGGCCTTGTGATGGCCACTCCAATACCTTGACTTTGCTGTCCATTTGCCAATTTACCACTTGGAAGTAGTACTTGGAAGAACTTTGGAAGTATGCTTGTGGTCATTGTCCATTTGGAAGACACATTTGCGACCAAGCTTTAACTTCCTGACTGATGTCTTGAGATGTTGCTTCAATATATCCACATAATTTTATTTCCTCATGATGCCATCTATTTAGTGAAGTGCACCAGTCCCTAATGCAGCAAAGCACCCCCACAACATGATGCTGCCACCCCCGTGCTTTACGGTTGGGATGGTGTTCTTCGGCTTGCGAGCATCCCCCTTTTTCCTCCAAACATAATGATGATCATTATGGCCAAACAATTCTATGTTTGTTTCATCAGACCAGAGGACATTTCTACAAAAAGTACAATCTTTGTCCCCATGTGCAGTTGCAAACGGTAGTCTGTCTTTTTAATGCCGGTTTTGGAGCAGTGGCTTCTTCCTTGCTGAGCGGCCTTTCAGGTTATGTCGATATAGGACTCGTTTTACTGTGGATATAGAAACTTTTGTACCTGTTTCCTCCAGCATCTTCACAAGGTCCTTTGCTGTTGTTCTGGGATTGATTTGCACTTTTCACACCAAAGTACGTTCATCTCTAGGAGACAGAACGCGTCTCCTTCCTGAGCGGTATGACGGCTGCGTGGTCCCCTGGTGTTTAAAACTGCTCCCAAGAATGAACCAGACTTGTGGAGGTCTTGGCTGATTTCTTTTGATTTACCCATGATGTCAAGCAAAGAGGCACTAAGTTTGAAGGTAGGCCTTGAAATACATCCACAGGTACACCTCCAATTGACTCAAATTATGTCAATTAGCCAATCAGAAGCTCCTAAAGCCATGACATCATTTTCTGGAATTTTCAAAGCTGTTTTAAAGACACAGTCCACTTAGTGTATGTAAACTTCTGACCCACTGGAATTGTGATACAGTGAATTATAAGTGAAATAATCTGTCTGTAAACAATTGAAGGGAAAATGACTTGTCTCATGCACAAAGTAACCGACTTGCCAAAAACTATAGTTCGTTAACAAGAAATTTGGGGAATGCTTGAAAAACGAGTTTTAATGACTCCAACCTAAGTGTATTTAAGCGTCCTACTTCATATATGAATATACAGTAATATATATATATATATATATATATATATTAGCATACAGTAATAGATATATATGAATATACAGTAATAGATACATAACCCTAAACCTCTACGTCCTTTAAAGTCAGGACTAAAGGGGGTTCAATAAAAACAAACACAAACACAGAAACTCCCTTGATAAAGATGAAAATAAATAACTGTATGAAAATAAATCATTAAAGTACTTTGGATGCTTACAATTTTGGGCAAATTCTATAATTTTATACTACTACAATAAAAATATAAATATATTTTGTTAAACAGAATGATTAACATGTCAGTTTCCAATACCTTTCATCACCTTGAGAGGATAATGAGCCTTTTTCTAAAATGTTTTATGAGATTGGAGAACACCTTGGGACATTTCCTCCATTCAGAATCTTTCCAGATCCTTGATATCCTTTTGTCTGCACTTATGGACCTCTTCAATTCAAAACACAGTTTTTCAATGGGGTTCCATTCCAAGTCCCAATGCCGTTAAGCTAGTAGGTTCTATTGGCAAAAATATTGTTCTGACATACTGTAATTGGCATTTCATTTCTGAAACCCTCATTCAGACCCCTTGCCCTTTTCTCACATTTTGTTACAAGCCTTATTTTAAAATGGATTAAATAATTTTTTCCCCCTCATCAATCTACACACAATACCGCATACTGAAATATCACATTTCCATAAGTATTCAGACCCTTTACTCAGTACTTTGTTGAAGCACCTTTGGCAGCGATTACAGCCTTCTTGGGTACGACGTTACAAGCTTGGCACACCTGTATTTGGGGAGTTTCTCCCACTCTTCTCTGCAGATCCTCTCAAGCTCTGTCAGGTTGGATGGAGAGCGTCGCAGTACAGCTATTTTCAGGTCTCTCCAGAGATGTTCGATTAGGTTCAGGTACCAGCTCTGGCTGGGTCACTCAAGGACATTCAGAGACTTGTCCCAAAGCCACTTGTGCATTGTATTTGCTGTGTGCTTAGGGTCGTTGTCCTGTTGGAAGTTGAACCTTCGCCCCTGTCTGAGGTCCTGAGCGCTTTGGAGCAGGTTTTCATCAAGGATCTCACTGTACTTCGCTCCATTCATCTTTCCCTCGATACTGACTAGTCTTCCAGTCCCTGCCGCTGATAAACATCCCCACAGCATGATGCTGCCACCACCATGCTTCACCGTAGGGATGGTGTCAGGTTTTCTTCCAGACGTGACGCTTGGCATTCAGGCCAAATAGTTCAATATTGGTTTCATCAGACCAGAGAATCTTGTTTTTCATGGTCTGAGAGTCCTTTAGGTGCCTTTTGACAAACTCCAAGGAGGCTGTCATGTTCCTTTTGCTGAGGGTTGACTTCCGTCTGGCCACTCTACCATAAAGGCCTGATTGGTGGAGTGCTGCAGAAATGGTTGTCCTTCTGGAAGGTTCTCCCATCTCAACAGAAGCACTCTTGAGCTCTGTCAGTGTGACCATTGGGTTCTTGGTCACCTGCCCTTCTCCCCTGATTGCTCAGTTTGGCTGGGTAGCCAGCTCTAGGAAGAGTCTTGGTGGTTCCAAACTTCTTCCATTTCAAAATGATGGAGGCCACTGTGTTCTTGGGGACCTTCAATGCTGCAGAAATGTTTTGGTACCCTTCCCCAGATCTGTGCCTCGACACAATCCTGTCTCGGTGCTCTACGGACAATTATTTCGACCTCATGGCTTGGTTTTTGCTCTGACATGCACTGTGGTACCTTATGTGGTGCCTTTCCAAATCATGTCCAATCAATTGCATTTACCACAAATGGACTCCAATCAAGTTGTAGAAACATCTCAAAGATTATAAATGTTTTTGCTTTGTCATTATGGGATATTGTGTGTAGATTGATAATGGAAAGAATTGAAAATATTTGATCAATTTTAGAATAAGGCTGTACGGTACGAAAATGTGGTCTGAATACTTTCTGAATGCACTGTATATGTTAGGATCAATGTTAGAGGCTTGAAACAGTGTTGATTGATTAAGGTATACCCTTCATAGACTTAATGTGAGTACAGTACTCTTCGGTTTCTCAGTGGGAACACCCAGGCCGTCTAAATCATTGATTTTCATTATTTTGTTGACGACAACCTTTAAGTAATAGAGTCTTACGTTCTCTGGATACTATATATGTCATGCTGGGTTCATAGGAGCATGATCTTCATAAAGGCCTACATAGGACTAACAACCGACTAACAACAGACTAAACAACAGACTAACAACCGACTAACAACAGACTAACAACAGACTAACAACCGACTAAACAACAGACTAACAACAGACTAAACAACAGACTTAACAACAGACTAACAACAGACTAACAATAGACTAACAACAGACTAACAACAGACTAACAACCGACTAAACAACAGACTAACAACAGACTAAACAACAGACTAACAACAGACTAACAGCAGACTAACAACAGACTAACAACAGACCAACAACAGACTAAACAACAGACTTAACAACAGACTAACAACAGACTAACAATAGACTAACAACAGACTAACAACAGACTAAACAACAGACTTAACAACAGACTAACAACAGACTAACAATAGACTAACAACAGACTAACAACAGACTAACAACCGACTAACAACAGACTAACAACAGACTAACAACAGACTAACACTCTACATACAAACCAGTAGTAAAAGCATTCCGTTTCTCAGGCGGAGAGTCAGGAGACCAACTGAACATTAAGCATTAGCATTCACTTTCATGATCTGTTGACTACAGTATTTGATTAATTGGGGCAGAGTCTACAACAGACTAAACAACAGTATTTTATTAATTGGGGCAGAGTCCACAACAGACTAAACAACAGACTAAACAACAGACCAACAACAGACTAAGCAACAGACCAACAACAGACTAAACAACAGACTAAACAACCGACCAACAACCGACTAAACAACAGACTAACAGCATGCTAACAACAGACTAACAACAGACCAACAACCGACCAACAAACAACAGGCTAACAACCGACTAACAACCGACTAGCAACAAACAACAGACTAACAACAGACTAAACAACAGACTAAACAACAGACCAACAACAGTCTAACAACAGACTAACAACAGACTAAACAACAGACTAAAAACAGACTAAACAACAGACTAAACAACAGACCAACAACAGTCTAACAACAGACTAACAACAGGCCGACAACAGACTAACAACAGACTAACAACAGGCCGACAACAGACTAACCACAGACTAAACAACAGACTAACAACAAACTAACAACAGACTAAACAACAGACTAAGCAACCGACCAACTACAGACTGAACAACAGACTAACCAACCGACCAACAACAGACTAAACAACAGACTAAACAACAGTCTTTTTTTAATTGGGGCAGAGTCCACAACAGACTAAACAACAGACTAAACAACAGACCAACAACAGACTAAACAACAGACCAACAACAGACTAAACAACCGGCCAACTACAGACTGAACAACAGACTAACCACAGGCTAACTACAGACTAACAACAGACTAAACAACCGACCAACTACAGACTGAACAACAGACTAAACAATAGACTAAACAACAGACCAACAGCAGACTAACAGCAGACCAACAACAGACTAAACAACGGACCAACTACAGACCGAACAGCAGACAAACTACAGACTAACAACAGACTAAACAACAGACTAACAACAGACTAAACAACAGGCCAACTACAGACCGAACAACAGACTAACTACAGACTAACTACAGACTACCAACAGACTAAACGACAGCCTAAACAACAGACTAAACAACAGACTAAACAACAGCCCAACTACAGACCGAACAACAGACCAACAACAGACAAACAACAGACCAACAACAGACTAACAACAGACCAACAACCGACTAAACAACAGACTAACAACAGACTAAACAACAGCCCAACTACAGACCGAACAACAGACCAACAACAGACAAACAACAGGTCAACAACAGACTAACAACAGACCAACAACAGACTAAACAACTGACTAACAACAGACTAAACAACAGACTAAACAACAGACTAACAGTAGACTAAACAACCGACTAAACAATAGACTAACAACAGACTAAACAACAGCCCAACTACAGACCGAACAACAGACCAACAACAGACAAACAACAGACCAACAACAGACTAACAACAGACCAACAACAGACTAAACAACTGACTAACAACAGACTAAACAACAGACTAAACAACAGACTAACAGTAGACTAAACAACAGACCAAACAACAGACTAACAACAGACTAAACAACATACCAACAGTAGACTAAACAACTGACTAACAACAGACTAAACAACAGACTAAACAACAGACTAACAGTAGACTAAACAACAGACCAAACAACAGACTAACAACAGACTAAACAACAGACTAAACAACAGACTAACTACAGCCTTTTTTCTGAATTAGGTTCAGAGTCGACAACATTACTTTCTGCTACTGAACCTGGCTTTATAATAAGAGAGACAAATTATCCAATCCAAGTAAATCACGAGACCATTTTCATGTGAAGTATTATTATCACTGTAGCCCCATTCTGTAATGAGGAAAAAACCAGGCCATTTCAACATCTGACCTTGATTAGTTAGATAGAATTGCACCCAACTCTCCAAAGACCCTCACGAAGCTAATTGTATCATTTCCCTTTTCATCTTTCATCAAATGTTTTTGTACTAGTATACGTACATCATTGTCACGCCATGACCTTAGTATTCTTTGTTTTCTTTATTATTTTGGTTAGGTCAGGGTGTGACAAGGGTGGTATGTTTTTTTCCTGTCTAGGGTTTTTGTATGTCTATGGTTGCCTAGATTGGTTCTCAATCAGAGGCAGCTGTTTATCGTTGTCTCTGATTGGGAACCATATTTAGGCAGCCATATTCCTTGAGTATTTTGTGGGTTATTGTCTATGTGTTAGTTGCCTGTGTCTGTACTTATCATATATAGCTTCACTTTAGTTGTTTCGTAAGTTTGTTTAAGTGTTCTTCGTTAATAAATTGAAGATGTATTCATCTCACGCTGCGCCTTGGTCTCATCCATACAACGAACGTGACAATATGATATATTTTATTAGAAGACATAAGCTGTGTTCGAATACCCATACTAACATACTGTATACTACATAGTTAATGAGTATATACTATATACTATTAGTTCGTTTTACTATACTGTAAACTAACGGTATACTTTCAGTCGAGCCTAGTAGCGCTTCGGCCTGTCTTCCGGAAGTTGATGCTGTTGCTATGCAACCTATTGTTAGCTTGTTAGCATAACAAATGACTAGCTAGACATTTTATGACTTCGGGTGTGTTTTTAAATCCCATCTGGAGTGCCAGAGTGCGCTCTGGACGTTAGTAAATTTAGAGCGTTGTCAGATTTGTCCAGTTTGTAAATTCAGATTGTTTCGCTCTTGGAGCGTGTAGAGGGCACACTGGACGATCTGACCCGAGGAGTAAGGTTGATTCGAGCGTTCTGACCTTACAACGGCAGTCAAGCACCCGAGGCTAGTTTGATGTATTATTAACGTTAGGTAGCTAGCTAACATACTGGTACATATTGCTGTAATGACATGCTATGTGGTTCGTAAACGTTTGCGTAGCTAACAAATTGTCAGCCCAACATAATGTGAGGTAAGGTAACTTATTTGAAAAGCCATTACTTTATTACATTGCTCAACATTTTATTTATTTTTATTTTACATTTGTCTTAACTAGGCCATCATTGAAAATAAGAATTTGTTCTTAACTGACTTGCCTAGTAAAATAAAGGGAAAAAAAATAAAAAAAATAAATCCCAAATGGCACACTATTTCTCTATATAGTGCACTATTTTTGGTCTCTGGTTAAAAGTAGTGCACTACATAGAAAATAAGGTCCCATAGGCCCCGTGTCAAAAGTAGTGCACTACATAGGGAATAGGGTCCCATAGGCCACTCGTCAAAAGTAGTGCACTACATAGTGAATAGGGTAGCCATTTGGAACGCGACCGTATGAGTATTACTCAGAGAAACCCGACCACCCAGCCACTAAGCGGCGTATTGATCCGTTCACATTTCTACATTTAAATGCACGCTTTCATTGATCAACTTCTGCTACATTTATATGCAGTGCAGAAACTAGTCCTATGGAAATCCATCTCATTGACATTTATAGGAATTTAGCTACTTGATCCTGTGGTCACGAGATAATTTGATTGTGATGTGTGTGTGTGTGTGTGTGTGTGTGTGTGTGTGTGTGTGTGTGTGTGTGTGTGTGTGTGTGTGCGTGTGTGCATGTGCATGTTTGTTTGGTCACCAAATAGTTTGCATATAACAATCTGATCTGTGCTCTGTGTGATATATCATTGATTATTTAAGCTTGTAAGCTAGCTGCGAATTAATTGAAGGAGAACCATGGTGGTATTGATTGTAGCTGATGTCATGTAGATTGCTCTGACCGTACCACAGTGAGGCGTATAACCTCACAGCACACCCCTGGGATGAACTTAAAGAACATGAGACTCCCAGGCTGGTACCAAACAGAACATAGCTCTCCCTCAACACCTAGAAACACACGTTCACTACCTGAGATACATGATTGATAACACACGTACAGTGAAATGATTCAGAGCCCTTGACTTTTCCCACATTGTGTTAAGTTTCAGCCTTAGTTCTAAAACAGATTAAATAAATGTTCCCCACCTCATCAGTATAACATGTTTTATACATTTGCAAAAAAAAATCCTTAAAACCTGTTTTGGCTTTGTCATTATGGGGAATTGTGTGTATGTTGATGAGGGAAACAAATATAATAAGGCTGTAATGTAAAAAAATTAAACATTCTGAATGCACTGTATGTCCAGTAATGGCAGAGGCCTGTCTGTGGTACATGCAGTAACACTAACTCTGCATACAATAACCCACCAAGTCAAGCAAGTCTGAACAACAAACATGCAATTTTGGTTTATATTCGATTGAGTTGTCAACATACTACTGTTAAAGTTTGGGGTCACTTAGAAATGTCCTTGTTTTCCATATAAATCATACAATGAAATGAGTTGCAAAATGAATAGGAAATATAGTCAAGACGTTGACAAGGTTATAAATAATGTTTTTTTTTATTTAAATAATAATTGTGTCCTTCAAACATTGCTTTCGCCAAAGAATCCTTCATTTGTGGCCACTACAGCCTTGCAGACCTTTGGCATTCTAGTTGTCAATTTGTTGAGGTAATATGAAGAGATTTCACCCCATGCTTTCTGAAGCACCTCCCACAAGCTGGATTGGCTTGATGGGCACTTCTTACGTACCATATGGTCAAGCTGATCCCACAACAGCTCAATAGGGTTGACTGTGCTGGCCACTCCATTACAGACAGAATACCAGCTCTTACCGAAATAGTGGCTGTTTAACAGTCTGATGGCCTTGAGATAGAAGCTGTTTTTCAGTCTCTCGGTCCTAGCTTTAATGCACCTGTACTGACCTCGCCTTCTGGATGATAGTGGGGTGAACAGGCAGTGGCTCGGGTGGTTGTTGTCCTTGATGATCTTTATGGCCTTCCTGTGACATCGGGTGGTGTAGGTGTCCTGGAGGGCAGGTAGTTTGCCCCCGGTGATGCGTTGTGCAGACCTCACTACCCTCTGGAGAGCCTTACGGTTGTGGGCGGAGCAGTTGCCGTACCAGGCGGTGATACAGCCCGACAAGATGCTCTCGATTGTGCATCTGTAGAAGTTTGTGAGTGCTTTCGGTGACAAGCCAAATTTCTTCAGCCTCCTGACGTTTAAGAGGCGCTGCTGCGCCTTCTTCACGATGCTGTCTTTGTGGGTGGACCAATTCAGTTTGTCTGTGATGTGTACGCCGAGGATTTTTAAACTTACTACCCTCTCCACTACTGTTCCATCGATGTGGATAGGGGGGTGTTCCCTCTGCTGTTTCCTGAAGTCCACAATCATCTCCTTAGTTTTGTTGACGTTGAGTGTGAGGTTATTTTCCTGACACCCCACTCCGAGGGCCCTCACCTCCTCCCTGTAGGCCGTCTCGTCGTTGTTGGTAATCAAGCCTACCACTGTTGTGTCGTCCGCAAACTTGATGATTGAGTTGGAGACGTGCCTGGCCACGCAGTCGTGGGTGAACAGGGAGTACAGGAGAGGGCTCAGAACGCACCCTTGTGGGGCCCCAGTGTTGAGGATCAGCGGGGTGGAGATGTTGTTACCTACCCTCACCACCTGGGGGCGGCCCGTCAGGAAGTCCAGTACCCAGTTGCACAGGGCGGGGTCGAGACCCAGGGTCTCGAGCTTGATGACGAGTTTGGAGGGTACTATGGTGTTAAATGCTGAGCTGTAGACGATGAACAGCATTCTCACATAGGTATTCCTCTTGTCCAGATGGGTTAGGGCAGTGTGCAGTGTGGTTGAGATTGCATCGTCTGTGGACCTATTTGGGCGGTAAGCAAATTGGAGTGGGTCTAGGGTGTCAGGTAGGGTGGAACTAAGCAAGTCAGTTAAGAACAGATTCTTATTTACAATGACGGCCTAGAAACAGTGGGTTATCTGCCTTGTTCAGTGGCAGAACAACAGATCAGGGATTCAATCCAGCAACCTTTTGGTTACTGGCCCAATGCTCTAACCACTAGGCTACCTGCTGAGGTTTTGGCTGGCCAACACTCTTATGGAAAGAGAGAATAGATAGGACAGAGGTTTTGGCTGGCCAATACACTTATGGAAAGAGAGAATAGATAGGACAGAGGTTTTGGTTGGCCAACACTCTCATGGAAAGAGAGAATAGATAGGACAGAGGTTTTGGCTGGCCAACACTATTATGGAAAGAGAGAATAGATAGGACAGAGGTTTTGGCTGGCCAACACACTTAT
>NC_143029.1:89280000-89300000 GCF_057628025.1 Oncorhynchus mykiss | reverse complement strand
ACTACAGAATGATAGAATACTAAGAGTTCCTACAGAATGATAGAATACTAAGAGTTCCTACAGAATGATAGAATACTAAGAGTTACTACAGAATGATAGAATACTAAGAGTTACTACAGAATGATAGAATACTAAGAGTTACTACAGAATGATAGAATATTAAGAGTTACTACAGAATGTTAGAATACTAAGAGTTAATACAGAATGTTAGAATACTAAGGGTTCCTACAGAATGATAGAATACTAAGGATTTCTACAGAATGATAGAATACTAAGAGTTACTACAGAATGTTAGAATACTAAGAGTTCCTACAGAATGTTAGAATACTAAGGGTTCCTACAGAATGATAGAATACTAAGGGTTACTACAGAATGATATAATACTAAGGGTTCCTACAGAATGTTAGAATACTAAGAGTTACTACAGAATGATAGAATATTAAGAGTTACTACAGAATGATAGAATACTAAGGGTTCCTACAGAATGATAGAATACTAAGAGTTCCTACAGAATGATAGAATACTAAGAGTTCCTACAGAATGATAGAATACTAAGAGTTCCTACAGAATGATAGAATACTAAGGGTTCCTACAGAATGTTAGAATACTAAGGGTTCCTACAGAATGATAGAATACTAAGGGTTCCTACAGAATGATAGAATACTAAGGGTTCCTACAGAATGATAGAATACTAAGAGTTACTACAGAATGATAGAATACTAAGGGTTCCTACAGAATGATAGAATACTAAGAGTTAATACAGAATGATAGAATACTAAGGGTTCCTACAGAATGATAGAATACTAAGAGTTACTACAGAATGATAGAATACTAAGAGTTACTACAGAATGATAGAATACTAAGGGTTCCTACAGAATGATAGAATACTAAGAGTTAATACAGAATGATAGAATACTAAGGGTTCCTACAGAATGTTAGAATACTAAGAGTTACTACAGAATGTTAGAATACTAAGAGTTCCTACAGAATGATAGAATACTAAGAGTTCCTACAGAATGATAGAATACTAAGGGTTCCTACAGAATGTTAGAATACTAAGGGTTACTCACAGTAATGTAAGCAGAATTCTGTGAATGTTAGAATTAGACCATGGTCAAATCTTTAAGTCAAACACTTTCAAAGACTTTAATAACTGGTCAAGACTACTTGATCTCCAAGCTAAACGAAACGTACCTCAAATACTTTTTGAAATATTTCAATTATTTGAAAGTGTTTGACATCATGTATTTGACCCAGGTCTGAGTGAAGAGACAAGATAAGCGAGATAGGACACGACAGACTAGGGCGGGTCCCCTTTAGAACGTTTGAGTTATGTCCCATGGTTTATATAAATAGAACAGAATGTCCTAGCTATAGTGAGCAGTCGGCACTGGGGTTAAAAAGGGAAATGGAATGCCAGTCCTACCCAAAAAACTGGGTGCGGACCAGAGAGTAGTAACACACCCAGAGGCATGCCTAGCCTACACATGTCCCATAGTGATGACCTCATTCTCTAAATACTGTAACAGCCTTCCTACTTCCTCTATAGTTTTGGATTGAACATAGTGATGACATCATTCATTTTACAGTAGTGAGATGTGACAGAAAGAGTTGTGTTATGTCCTACAATGAAAGCCTTAGACTAGCGTATTTTATATCAACAGTATGATAGTAGCACAATCAGACAAAGACAGACAGAACCAAGCAGATACCATTCAGACACCAGTCTAAACGTCAACAGTGAAGAGGTAACTCCGGGGTGCTGGCCTTCTAGGCAGAGTTGCAAAGGAAAACGCCATATCTCAGACTGGCCAAAAATAAGAAAAGACTAAGATGGGCAAAAGAATACAGACACTGGACAGAGGAATTCTGCCTAGAAGGTCAGCATCCCCGAGTCGCCACTTCACCGTTGACCTTGAGACTGGTGTTTTGCAGGTATTATTTAATGAAGCTGCCAGTTGATGACTTGTGAGGCATCTGTTTCTCAAACTAGACACTCTAATGTCCTTGTCCTCTTGCTCAGTTGTGCACCAGGGCCTCCCACTCCTCTTTCTATTCTGGTTAGGGCCACTTTGTGCTGTTCTATGAAGGGAGTAATACACAGCCTTGAACGAGATCCTCAGTTTCTTGGCAATTTCTCTAGCCTCATTTCTCAGAACAAGAATAGACTAACGAGTTTCAGAAGAAAGGTCTTTGAGATGTTTCTACAACTTGATTGGAGTTCACCAATGGTAAATTCAATTTACCAGGACCTCAGACTGGGGCGAAGGTTCACCTTTCAACAGGACAATGACCCTAAGCACACAGCCAAGACAATGCAGGAGTGGCTTCGGGACAAGTTTCTGAATGTTGTTGAGTGGTCCAACTGGAGCCCGGAGTTGAACCCGATCTAAAATTTCTGGAGTGATCGGAAAATAGCTGTGCAGCAATACTCCCCATCCAATCTGACAGAGCTTGAGAGGATCGGCAGAGAAAAATGGAAGAAACTCCCCAAATAAAGGTGTGCCAAGTTTAGTGTCATACCCAAGAAGACTCATGGCTGTAATCACTGCCAAATGTGCTTCAACAAAGTACTGAGTAAAGGGTCTGAATAATTATGCGAATGTCATATTTCTGTGTTTTATTTTGAATAATTTAGCAAACATTTCTAAAAACTTGTTTTGGTTGTGTCACTGTGGGATATTGTGTGTAGATTGATTGGGAGGGGGGTTTAATTTAATACATTTGAGAATAAGGCTGTAACGTAACAAAATGCAGAACAAGTCAATGGCTCCGAACACTTTCCAAAGACACTGTATATCTTTTTTTAACTGGATATTTTCCCACCAAAGAATTTTATGAATATTGCTAGCAAAAACAGAATAAATAAATGTTTAATTACATACCTACAGTAGAAAAGAGGCAAATATATGACTTTTAATGTTGTCAACTTTATTTCTCTACTACAAATTACGATTTGGCAAGTTATTCTGGCTGCAAAATCAAACTCCAGTTTACAGTCTAGCTCACAGCTTAATACTCCCCAGTTTACAGTCTAGCTCATAGCTGAATACTCCCTAGTTTACAGTCTAGCTCATAGCCAATCACTCCCCCAGTTGACAGTCTAGCTCATAGCCAAATACTCACCAGTTTACAGTCTAGCTCAAAGCTAAATACTCCCCAGTTTACAGTCTAGCTCATAGCCAAATTCTCCCCAGTTTACAGACTAGCTCATAGCTGAATACTCCCCAGTTTACAGTCTAGCTCAAAGCTAAATACTCCCCAGTTTACAGACTAGCTCATAGCTGAATACTCCTCAGTTTACAGTCTAGCTCATAGCCAAATTCTCCCCAGTTTACTGTCTAGCTTGCTCATAGCCAAATACTCCACAGTTTACAGACTAGCTCATAGCCAAATACTCCCCAGTTTACTGTCTAGCTCATAGCCAAATTCTCCCCAGTTTACTGTCTAGCTTGCTCATAGCCAAATACTCCCCCGTTGACAGTCAGGCGCATAGCCAATCACTCCCCAGTTTACAGTCTAGCTCATAGTTAATCACTCCCAAGTTTACAGTCTAGCTCATAGCCAAATACTCCCCAGTTTACTGTCTAGCTTGCTCATACCCAATAACTCCCCAGTTTACAATCTAGCTCATACCCAATAACTCCCCAGTTTACAATCTAGCTCATACCCAATAACTCCCCAGTTTACAATCTAGCTCATACCCAATAACTCCCCAGTTTACAATCTAGCTCATACCCAATAACTCCCCCGTTTACAGTTTATGTTGTAAATAGCAATAAATAGAAATTATTCTATAATATGATACATATTCAAAGTAAAAAATTAAAAGTTTTAGGATGACCTGACAGAGAAGTAATTATCTCAGATGAAAGACCTAGTTTGGACTTTATAAAAAACATAACTTGTAATTACTGAATAATATCAGAGTACCAGGTGGTTTCATTATGACAATCACACACACACACACACACACACACACACACACACACACACACACACACACACACACACACACACACACACACACACACACACACACACACACACACACACACACACACACATCCCTTAGGTTACTGTGCAATTACAGACACCTATAATTAACACGTGTTGCTAATTAGATGTAATTTGGAGCATTTCGCTTTTTAAATTTTCCTTGTGAGGAAGAGAACAAATATCATTCGTGCCTGCAGAAGTGTTTTACCATTCTGTCAGTTTGGAGTGTGAGACCGTTATTTACCAAACACATACAGTACACACACACACACACACACACACACACACACACACACACACACACACACACACACACACACACACACACAGTGGGGCCTGTAGCCTGTGGCTCTAATGAAATAGCCCTGTGGGGCCTAATCTCTCGTTGGTTGGGAGATCAAGGAGAACCTCTGCATCATACACCATGTCCTATTCTATGTCCCAAATGGCACCCTATGCCCTATATAGTGCACTACTTTGACCAGGGCCCAATGGCACCCTATACCCTAGAAAGTGCACTACTTTTGACCAGGGTCCAATGGCACCCTATACCCTATAAAGTGCACTACTTTTGACCAGGGCCCAATGGCACCCTATACCCTATAAAGTGCACTACTTTTGACCAGGGCTCATAGGGGATAGGGTCGCATTTGTGACGCAGATTGGTGAGTTCCCCTCTCTTCCTCAATGAGTCCTAGAAACACTGATAATCAGGGTGTGAAATCACTGTGACTGGGGCTGTGTGCCAGCGATGATGTACCCCGGTGAAGTGAGGTGAGGTGGCAGCAGAAAACTCAAATTATATAGAACTGGCGCTGGGGGGAGAGGAAGGACATAGGCCCATTGCCATGGATACAAGAGGTTCATATTCAGAAGTAATATATAACTAAGCAATAAGGTACACGAGGCAGTGTTGTATCATGAATAAGGTCACAGGTAAGAGGCAGTGCTGTATCATGAATAAGGTCACAGGTAAGAGGCAGTGTTGTATCATGAATAAGGTCACAGGTAAGAGGCAGTGCTGTATCATGAATAAGGTCACAGGTAAGAGGCAGTGTTGTATCATGAATAAGGTCACAGGTAAGAGGCAGTGTTGTATCATGAATAAGGTCACAGGTAAGAGGCAGTGTTGTATCATGAATAAGGTCACAGGTAAGAGGCAGTGTTGTATCATGAATAAGGTCACAGGTAAGAGGCAGTGTTGTATCATGAATAAGGTCACAGGTAAGAGGCAGTGTTGTATCATGAATAAGGTCACAGGTAAGAGGCAGTGTTGTATCATGAATAAGGTCACAGGTAAGAGGCAGTGTTGTATCATGAATAAGGTCACAGGTAAGAGGCAGTGTTGTATCATGAATACAGTCACAGGTAAGAGGCAGTGCTGTATCATGAATGAGGTCACAGGTAAGAGGCAGTGTTGTATCATGAATAAGGTCACAGGTAAGAGGCAGTGTTGTATCATGAATAAGGTCACAGGTAAGAGGCAGTGTTGTATCATGAATAAGGTCACGGATAAGAGGCAGTGTTGTATCATGAATAAGGCCACAGGTAAGAGGCAGTGTTGTATCATGAATACAGTCACAGATAAGAGGCAGTGTTGTATCATGAATAAGGCCACAGGTAAGAGGCAGTGTTGTATCATGAATACAGTCACAGATAAGAGGCAGTGTTGTATCATGAATACAGTCACAGATAAGAGGCAGTGTTGTATCATGAATAAGGCCACAGGTAAGAGGCAGTGTTGTATCAGTGCTTGTTCGGCCCAAAACCATACAAATCTTAATTAAAACGTTACTTTTGATAAGTAAATTCATACAATTTCAAAAAGGTACTGTATGGTATGGTATGGTATGGTATGGTATGGTATGGTATGGTATGGTGTGGTATGGTATGGTATGGTGTGGTATGGTATGGTATGGTATGGTATGGTATTGTGTGGTATGGTATGGTATGGTATGGTATGGTGTGGTATGGTATGGTATGGTATGGTATGGTATGGTATGGTATTGTGTGGTATGGTATGGTATGGTATGGTGTGGTGTGGTATGGTATGGTATGGTGTGGTATGGTATGGTATGGTGTGGTATGGTATGGTGTGGTATGGTGTGGTATGGTATGGTATGGTATGGTATTGTGTGGTATGATATGGTATGGTATGGTATGGTGTGGTATGGTATTGTGTGGTATGGTATGGTGTGGTATGGTATGGTATGGTATTGTGTGGTATGGTATGGTATGGTATTGTGTGGTATGGTATGGTGTGGTATGGTATGGTATTGTGTGGTATGGTGTGGTACGGTATGGTATTGTGTGGTATGGTGTGGTATGGTATGGTGTGGTATGGTATGGTGTGGTATGGTGTGGTATGGTATGGTATGGTATTGTGTGGTATGGTATGGTATGGTATGGTATGGTATTGTGTGGTATGGTATTGTGTGGTATGGTATGGTGTGGTATGGTATGGTATGGTATTGTGTGGTATGGTATGGTATGGTATTGTGTGGTATGGTATGGTATGGTATGGTATTGTGTGGTATGGTATGGTGTGGTATGGTATGGTATGGTATGGTATTGTGTGGTATGGTATGGTATGGTATGGTATGGTATGGTGTGGTATGGTATTGTGTGGTATGGTATGGTGTGGTATGGTATGGTGTGGTATGGTATGGTATTGTGTGGTATGGTATGGTATGGTATTGTGTGGTATGGTATTGTGTGGTATGGTATGGTATGGTATTGTGTGGTATGGTATGGTATGGTATTGTGTGGTATGGTATGGTATGGTATGGTATTGTGTGGTATGGTATGGTGTGGTATGGTATGGTATGGTATGGTATTGTGTGGTATGGTATGGTGTGGTATGGTATGGTATGGTATGGTATTGTGTGGTATGGTATGGTATGGTATTGTGTGGTATGGTATGGTGTGGTATGGTATGGTATGGTATGGTATTGTGTGGTATGGTATGGTGTGGTATGGTATGGTATGGTATGGTATGGTGTGGTATGGTATGGTATGGTATTGTGTGGTATGGTATGGTATGGTATGGTATTGTGTGGTATGGTATTGTGTGGTATGGTATGGTGTGGTATGGTATGGTATGGTATTGTGTGGTATGGTATGGTATGGTATTGTGTGGTATGGTATGGTATGGTATGGTATTGTGTGGTATGGTATGGTGTGGTATGGTATGGTATGGTATGGTATTGTGTGGTATGGTATGGTGTGGTATGGTATGGTATGGTATTGTGTGGTATGGTATGGTATGGTATGGTATTGTGTGGTTTGGTATGGTGTGGTATGGTATGGTATGGTATGGTATGGTATTGTGTGGTATGGTATGGTGTGGTATGGTATGGTATGGTATTGTGTGGTATGGTATGGTATGGTATTGTGTGGTATGGTATGGTGTGGTATGGTATGGTATGGTATTGTGTGGTATGGTATGGTGTGGTATGGTATGGTATGGTATTGTGTGGTATGGTATGGTATAGTATTGTGTGGTATGATATGGTATGGTATTGTGTGGTATGGTATGGTGTGGTATGGTATGGTATGGTATTGTGTGGTATGGTATGGTGTGGTATGGTATGGTATGGTGTGGTATGGTATTGTGTGGTATGGTATGGCATGGTATTGTGTGGTATGGTATGGTGTGGTATGGTATGGCATGGTATTGTGTGGTATGGTATGGCATGGTATTGTGTGGTATGGTATGGTGTGGTATTGTGTGGTATGGTATGGCATGGTATTGTGTGGTATGGTATGGTGTGGTATGGTATTATGTGGTATGGTATGGTATGGTATGGTGTTGTGTGGTATGGTGTGGTATGGTATTGTGTGGTATGGTATGGTGTGGTATTGTGTGGTATGGTATGGAATGGTATTGTGTGGTATGGTATGGTGTGGTATGGTATTGTGTGGTATGGTATGGCATGGTATTGTGTGGTATGGTGGGGTGTGTAAGGTATGGTATGGTATTGTGTGGTATGGTAAGGTATGGTAAGGTATGGTACGGTATTGTGTTGTGTGGTATGGTATGGTATGGTATTGTGTTGTGTGGCAAGGTAAGGTAAGGTATGGTATGGTATGGTATGGTATTGTGTGGTATGGTATGGTATTGTGTGGTATGGTATAGTATGGTATGGTATGGTAAGGTATGGTATGGTGTGGTATGGTAAGGTATGGTAGGGTAAGGTAAGGTATGGTATGGTATAGTATGGTAAGGAATGGTATGGTATGGTAAGGAATGTTATGGTATGGTATGGTAAGGTAAGGATTGGTATGGTATGGTATGGTATGGTATGGTATGGTAAGGTACGGTACGGTAAGGATTGGTATGGTATGGTATGGTATGTTATGGTAAGGAATGGTATGGTATGGTATGGTATGGCATGGTATGGTATGGTATTGTGTGGTATGGTATGGTGTGGTATGGTATGGTATTGTGTGGTATGGTGTGGTACGGTATGGTATTGTGTGGTATGGTGTGGTATGGTATGGTGTGGTATGGTATGGTGTGGTATGGTGTGGTATGGTATGGTATGGTATTGTGTGGTATGGTATGGTATGGTATTGTGTGGTATGGTATTGTGTGGTATGGTATGGTGTGGTATGGTATGGTATGGTATTGTGTGGTATGGTATGGTATGGTATTGTGTGGTATGGTATGGTATGGTATGGTATTGTGTGGTATGGTATGGTGTGGTATGGTATGGTATGGTATGGTATTGTGTGGTATGGTATGGTATGGTATGGTATGGTATTGTGTGGTATGGTATTGTGTGGTATGGTATGGTGTGGTATGGTATGGTGTGGTATGGTGTGGTATGGTATGGTATGGTATTGTGTGGTATGGTATGGTATGGTATTGTGTGGTATGGTATTGTGTGGTATGGTATGGTGTGGTATGGTATGGTATGGTATGGTATGGTATTGTGTGGTATGGTATTGTGTGGTATGGTATGGTATGGTATGGTATTGTGTGGTATGGTATGGTGTGGTATGGTATGGTATGGTATGGTATTGTGTGGTATGGTATGGTGTGGTATGGTATGGTATGGTATTGTGTGGTATGGTATGGTATGGTATTGTGTGGTATGGTATGGTGTGGTATGGTATGGTATGGTATGGTATTGTGTGGTATGGTATGGTGTGGTATGGTATGGTATGGTATGGTATGGTGTGGTATGGTATGGTATGGTATTGTGTGGTATGGTATGGTATGGTATGGTATTGTGTGGTATGGTATTGTGTGGTATGGTATGGTGTGGTATGGTATGGTATGGTATTGTGTGGTATGGTATGGTATGGTATTGTGTGGTATGGTATGGTATGGTATGGTATTGTGTGGTATGGTATGGTGTGGTATGGTATGGTATGGTATGGTATTGTGTGGTATGGTATGGTGTGGTATGGTATGGTATGGTATTGTGTGGTATGGTATGGTATGGTATTGTGTGGTATGGTATGGTATGGTATGGTATTGTGTGGTATGGTATGGTGTGGTATGGTATGGTATGGTATGGTATTGTGTGGTATGGTATGGTGTGGTATGGTATGGTATGGTATTGTGTGGTATGGTATGGTATGGTATTGTGTGGTATGGTATGGTGTGGTATGGTATGGTATGGTATTGTGTGGTATGGTATGGTGTGGTATGGTATGGTATGGTATTGTGTGGTATGGTATGGTATAGTATTGTGTGGTATGGTATGGTATGGTATTGTGTGGTATGGTATGGTGTGGTATGGTATGGTATGGTATTGTGTGGTATGGTATGGTGTGGTATGGTATGGTATGGTGTGGTATGGTATTGTGTGGTATGGTATGGCATGGTATTGTGTGGTATGGTATGGTGTGGTATGGTATGGCATGGTATTGTGTGGTATGGTATGGCATGGTATTGTGTGGTATGGTATGGTGTGGTATTGTGTGGTATGGTATGGCATGGTATTGTGTGGTATGGTATGGTGTGGTATGGTATTATGTGGTATGGTATGGTATGGTATGGTGTTGTGTGGTATGGTGTGGTATGGTATTGTGTGGTATGGTATGGTGTGGTATTGTGTGGTATGGTATGGCATGGTATTGTGTGGTATGGTATGGTGTGGTATGGTATTGTGTGGTATGGTATGGCATGGTATTGTGTGGTATGGTGGGGTGTGTAAGGTATGGTATGGTATTGTGTGGTATGGTAAGGTATGGTAAGGTATGGTACGGTATTGTGTTGTGTGGTATGGTATGGTATGGTATTGTGTTGTGTGGCAAGGTAAGGTAAGGTATGGTATGGTATGGTATGGTATTGTGTGGTATGGTATGGTATTGTGTGGTATGGTATAGTATGGTATGGTATGGTAAGGTATGGTATGGTGTGGTATGGTAAGGTATGGTAGGGTAAGGTAAGGTATGGTATGGTATAGTATGGTAAGGAATGGTATGGTATGGTAAGGAATGTTATGGTATGGTATGGTAAGGTAAGGATTGGTATGGTATGGTATGGTATGGTATGGTAAGGTACGGTACGGTAAGGATTGGTATGGTATGGTATGGTATGTTATGGTAAGGAATGGTATGGTATGGTATGGTATGGCATGGTATGGTATGGTAAGGTATGGTATGTTATGGTAAGGAATGGTATGGTATGGTATGGTATGGTAAGGCATGTTATGGTATGGTAAGGTATGGTAAGGAATGGTAAGGTATGGTATGGTATGGTAAGGTATGGTAAGGCACACTCTCCTCCAACCCACCTCACCAATAAAAAAAAAAAGTATTATTCAACTCAAATCTGGAAACCACAATAGAAGCTTCAGAAGCTAGCCAGTTTACTGGCTAACGTTAGTATTCAGCTAACCACGGTTGGTGGTCATCAGCTATCCTTTAGCTCAAAAAGCTATCGGCAGTTTTGTACAACGCGACTCAGTCCAGAGCATACCGGACCTATTTTCTCTCCATATCCCAGGATTTCTACCGCAAGCTCTGGACATTTACACCTGGATCTTGCGGCTAGCTAGCTGCTATCCGAGTGACTATTGGCTTACGTCGATTCCGGAGCAAACATCAATTATTCCGGAGCTAGCCAGCTGAAGAGTTCCATCAGCCACTCCTGGGCTACAATCACCTATCCGGACCCGTTTTCCTGCCGATGCGGAGCCCCACCGGACCTTCACAGCTGGACTACCGACGTTATCTGCCTGAGGGAGTTATTCAACTGGCCCCTCCGTCGCGACGTTACCTGAACGCCCGTCAGCAGCCTGCTAATCGTTAGCTGTCTTATCGGCTGGTATCTGAATAGGTCTATCGGACAATTTTGTTGGGTCACTATAACTATATCTATTTTGCCAATTGGATTGGTCCCCTCTACCACACGGAACCCCACTAATTCTACCGACGGAAACGCACGAGGTGGCTAAAAACAGACCTCCATCCTCTGCCAGCTTGCTACCGATGGCCTGGCTAGCTGTCTGAATCGCCGTGACCCCAACCAACCTCACTACTCACTGGACCCTTATGATCACTCGCCTTACCATCCTTAATGTCAATTAGCCTTGACCATCGCTGTTCTGGTTAGTGTTTATGGGCTTATTTCAGAGCCTCTAGTCCTGCTCATTATACCTTATCCAACCTTTCAGTTCCACCACCCGCGATGACATCACCTGGTTTCAATGATGTTTCTAGAGACAAAATCTCTCTCATCATCACTCAATACCTAGGTTTACCTCCACTGTATTCACATCCTACCATACCTTTGTCTGTACATTATACCTTGAAGCTATTTTATTGCCCCCAGAAACATCATTTTACTCTCTGTTCTGGACATCCTAGATGACCAATTCCCTAAATACAACATTTTCAGACAAGATAGAACGGCCAAAGGGAGCGGTGTTGCAATCTACTGCAGAGTTCTGTCCTACTATCCAGATCTGTACCCAAACAATTTGAACTTTTAAAAATCCACCTTTCTAAAAACAAGTCTCTCACCGTTGCCGCCTACTATAGACCACCCTCTGCCCCCAGCTGTGCCCTGGACACCATACGTCAACTGATTGCCCCCCATCGATCTTCAGAGCTCATGCTGCTAGGTGACCGAAACTGGAACATGCTTAACACCCCAGCCATCCTACAATCTAAGCCTGATGCCCTCAATCTCACACAAATTATCAATGAACCTACCAGGTACCACCCCAAAGCCGTAAACACGGGCACCCTCATAGAAATCATCCTAACCAACTTGCCCTCTAAATACACCTCTGCTGTTTTCAAACAAGAGATCAGCGATCACTGTCTCATTGCCTGCATCTGTAATGGGTCAGCGGTCAAACTCATCACTATAAAACGCTCCCTGAAACACTTCAGCAAGCAAGCCTTTCTAATCGACCTGGCCTGGGTATCCTGGAAGGATATTGACCTCATCCCGTCAGTAGAGGTTGCCTGGTTATTTTTTTTAAATGCCTTCCTCACCATCTTAAATAAGTATGCCTCATTCAAGAAATGTTGAACCAGGAACAGATATAGCCCTTGGTTCTCTCCAGACCTGACTGCCCTTAAACAACACAAAAACATCCTCTGGCATTACATTAGCATCGAACAGCCCCCGTGATATGTAACTTTTCAGGGAAGCTCGAAACCAATATACACAGGCAGTTAGAAAAGCAAAGGCTAGCTTTTTCAAAGGCTAGGAAACTAGGAAACACTAGGAAACACTGTCACCACCGATAAATCCACTATAATTGCGAATTTCAATAAGCATTTTTCTACGGGTGGCCATGCTTTCCACCTGGCTACCCCTACCCCGGTCAACAGCACTGCACTCCCCACAGCAACTCGCCCAAGCCACCCCCCCCCCCTTCTCCTTCTCCCAAATCCAGTCAGCTGATGTTCTGAAAGAGCTGCAAAATCTGGACCGCTACAAATCAGCCGGGCTAGACAATCTGGACCCTTTCTTTCTAAAATGATGTGCCGAAATTGTTGCAACCCCTACTACTAGCCTGTTCAACCTCTCTTTCGTGTTATCTGAGATTCCCAAAGATTGGAAAGCAGCTGCGGTCATCCCCCTCTTCAAAGGGGGGGACACTCGACCCAAACTGCTACAGACCTATATCTATCCTACCCTGCCTTTCTAAGGTCTTCGAACGCCAAGTCAACAAACAGATTACCAACCATTTTGAATCCCACCGCACCTTCTCCGCTATATAATCTGGTTTCAGAGCTGGTCATGGGTGCACCTCAGCCACGCTCAAGGTCCTAAACGATATCTTAACCGCCATCGATAAGAAACAATACTGTGCAGCCGTATTCATTGACCTGGCCAAGGTATTCGACTCTGTCAATCACCACATCCTCATCGGCAGACTCGATAGCCTTCGTTTCTCAAATGGTTGCCTCGCCTGGTTCACCAACTACTTCTTTGATAGAGTTCAGTGTGTCAAACCGGAGGGCCTGTTGTCCAGTCCTCTGGCAGTTTTTATGGGTGTGCCACAGGGTTCAATTCTTCGGCCGACTCTCTTCTCTGTATACAATGATATACATCAATGATGTCGCTCTTGCTGCTGGTGAGTCTCTGATCCACCTCTACGCAGACGACACCATTCTGTATACTTCTGGCCCTTCTTTGGACACTGTGTTAACAACCCTCCAGACGAGCTTCAATGCCATACAACTCTCCTTCCGTGGCCTCCAATTGCTCTTAAATAGAAGTAAAACTAAATGCATACTCTTCAACCGATTGCTGCCTGCACCTGCCCGCCCGTCCAACATCACTACTCTGGACGGTTCTGACTTAGAATATGTGGACAACTACAAATACCTAGGTGTCTGGTTAGACTGTAAACTCTCCTTCCAGACTCACCTCAAACATCTCCAATCCAAAGTTAAATCTAGAATTGGCTTCCTATTTCGCAACAAAGCATCCTTCACTCATGCTGCCAAACATACCCTCTTAAAACTGACCATCCTACCGATCCTCGACTTTGGCGATGTCATTTACAAAATAGCCTCCAATACCCTACTCAATAAATTGGATGCAGTCTATCACAGTGCCATCCGTTTTGTCACCAAAGCCCCATATACTACCCACTACTGCGACCTGTACACTCTCGTTGGCTGGCCCTCGCTTCATACTCGTCGCCAAACCCACTGGCTCCAGGTCATCTACAAGACCTTGCTAGGTAAAGTCCCCCCTTATCTCAGATCGCTGGTCACCATAGCAGCACCCACCTGTAACACGCGCTCCAGCAGGTATATCTCACTGGTCACCCCCAAAACCAATTCTTCCTTTGGCCGCCTCTCCTTCCAGTTCTCTGCTGCCAATGACTGGAACGAACTACAAAAATCTCTGAAACTGGAAACACGTATCTCCCTCGCTAGCTTTAAGCACCAGCTCTCAGAGCAGCTCACAGATTACTGCACCTGTACACAGCCCATCTATAATTTAGCCCAAACAACTACCTCTCCCCCTACTGTATTTATTTATTTATTTTTGCTCTTTTATTTCTCCCATTATTTCTATCTCTACTTTGCAGGTTAAGGTTAAATAAAATAAATAAATAAAAGGTATGGTATGGTAAGGTAGGGTAAGGTTTGGCATGGTAAGGTAAGGTAAGGTAGGGTATGGTATGGTATGGTAAGGTAGGGTATGGGATGGTATGGTAAGGTATGGCATGGTAAGGTAAGGTAAGGTAGGGTATGGTATGGTATGGTAAGGTAACAGAAAGTATGGTATGGTAAGGTAAGGTATGGTAAGGTATGGTATGGTAAGGTAACAGAAAGTATGGTATGGTAAGGTAAGGTAAGGTATGGTATGGTAAGGTAACAGAAAGTATGGTATGGTAAGGTAAGGTATGGTAAGGTATGGTATGGTAAGGTAAGGTAAGGTATGGTATGGTAAGGTAACAGAAGGTATGGTATGGTAAGGTAAGTTATGGTAAGGTATGGTAAGGTAAGGTAAGGTAAGGTACGGTGAAATCTTCTCACCTGATAGAAGTTGGGCCAGTAGGTAGAGATGGCCAGTTCTACCTGCACCCAGGCTCTAGTAGCTGGCCCAGACACGTTCCAGACGGGCATGCCCAGTGGACTGTTGTTCTCTCTGATGTACACGTTGAGCTGCCCCGGTCCCGCCCCCTCGCGGCCAGACAGGAAGTACTCGAAGATTACGCAGTGGGTGTCATTCTCCTTCAGCTGGGGGGTCAGGAGGAGGGCCTTCTGACCAGCGAAACGCCCCGACGTGTTGACCATTATGAAGGCTGAATCTAGGATAGAGGAGACAGCATGTGAGACAGTGCTGTGGAAATGTACAAAACTTCAGCTGACAGATCCTGATTCTAGAGGACCAGCGGAGAGGACAACATTAACGGGAATTAGAACAGTGGAGCTGCAAGGTCAGAACTAAAGGATCGCATCAAGACAAAACAAACTTTATTTAAAGAGGCAATCTGCGGTTCAAACAATAACAAAAGAGTCCATCCTGCAACTGTATTTGGTAAGCAGCTGAGGTATAAGGCTGAGGGTGAAATGTCAAATTCATAGACAAAGCTTTGGATGCAAGGATTGACCATCCATGATATCCAAACTATAGTTGTATTCATGTTTGGAGGCTATACAGTGTTTGTTTACATTCATACTGAACAACAACAATGAACGCAACACGCGACAATTTCAAAGTTACAGTTCATATAAGGACATGTGAAATGGGCCTGGAAGGGCATAGGCCCACCCACTGGGAAGCCAGGCCCAGCCAATCAGAATGATTAGCACAGGGTGATCATGCTGTTCAATCAGCTTCTTGATATGCTGCCCCTGTCAGGTGGATTAATTATCTTGTCAATGGAGAAATGCTCACTGACAGAATATGTAAACAAATTTGTGCAAAACATATGAGAGAAAAAAAGATTTTGGTGCGTATGGAACATTTCTGGGATGTTGTTTTTTTTGCAGTCACTTTAAATAGCATGTAGCCATCTGGATACATTTGACAGTATAACAGTGGAGAGGAGACAATAACATGCAATAGTATGGGTTAGCAAAGGTTCTTTATGTAGAGAGAGAAGACTGGGAGAGGACTGGGAGAGGACTGGGAGAGGACCGGGAGAAGACTGGGAGAGGACTGGGAGAGGACTGGGAGAGGACCGGGAGAGGACTTGGAGAGGACTTGGAGAGGACTTGGAGAGGACTGGGAGAGGACTGGGATAATACTGGGAGAGGACTTGGAGAGGACTGGGAGAGGACTGGGAGAGGACTTGGAGAATACTGGGAGAGGACTTGGAGAATATTGGGAGAGGACTTGGAGAGGACTGGGAGAAGACTGGGAGAGGACTTGGAGAGGACTTGGAGAGGACTTGGAGAGGACTGGGTTGTGCTTTGATTGACTGTAAAAACATTGAGGAGACGTGAGACAGGGTTGGAGTCAATCCCAAATCAATTTCCAGTCAATTCACGAAAGAAAAACTAAATTCCAATTCCACATGTTCCTAATTGAAAAGCATTGAAGAGAGATGGAATTGGAACGTTAGTGTACTTCCTGAATTGACAGGAAGTCATCGTGACACTGCCAGCTATACTGAGGGTTTATAACAAAGGTGGATTATAGCTCAAATGATGGAGAAAAATGAAGAAAAGGGTAGAATGAGGAATCAATAGCAACTAGAGTAAGAAGAACAGTCTAGATTTCCTCCCTTTGATTTAACATTAAAGGTTCATCTAATCCTTTCTCCACCTGCCAATAGAGGACAAGTGAGAATGATTATATTGGCAAAACATTAAGGGCTGAGCACAGCGCATTTCTCATCCTCTCATAGACCTATAGCTGTCGGCGCTACAGAAAGAATAGAAGACAGCATGACGTACTGAAAGGACACGTGCGAAAATACAATCCAGGGTTATATTCATTGGTGCAAGCCGAAGGAAAAAAACGTCACAAAACTAGCAGCGAAAATGAGTCTTTCTTATTGGCCAAGTTCTGGTTAGTTCCTCCGCGTTCAGCCCGTTCGCCCCTGTTTGGTTCTTTGTGAATACAACGCAGAAGATAAACATAACAGGGTGGTCAGGAATGTGTTGAACAGAGAGTACGAATACACAATTAATCACCTCACAAAGACAATTTACATTTGCACTTTATAGGGAAAGACGAATCACTGGTGAGCAGTACACATCTACAGACGAATGACTGGTGAGCAGCACACAGCTACAGACTAATGACTGGTGAGCAACACACAGCTACAGACTAATGACTAATGACTGGTGAGCAACACACAGCTACAGACTAATCACAGGTGAGCAGCACACAGCTACAGACTAATGACCAATGACTGGTGAGCAACACACAGCTACAGACTAATGACTGGTGAGCAACACACAGCTACAGACTAATGACTAATGACTGGTGAGCAACATACAGCTACAGACTAATGACTGATGAGCAACACACAGCTACAGACTAATGACTAATGACTGGTGAGCAACACACAGCTACAGATCAATGACTGGTGAGCAACACACAGCTACAGACTAATGACTAATGACTGGTGAGCAGCACACAGCTACAGACTAATGACTAATGACTGGTGAGCAACACACAGCTACAGACCAATGACTGGTGAGCAACACACAGCTACAGACTAATGACTGGTGAGCAGCACACAGCTACAGACTAATGACTGGTGAGCAACACACAGCTACAGACTAATCACTGGTGAGCAACACACAGCTACAGACTAATCACTGGTGAGCAAAACACAGCTACAGACTAATGACTAATGACTGGTGAGCAACACACATCTACAGACTAATGACTAATGACTGGTGAGCAAAACACAGCTACAGACTAATGACTAATGACTGGTGAGCAACACACAGCTACAGACTAATGACAAATGACTGGTGAGCAACACACAGCTACAGACTAATGACTGGTGAGCAACACACAGCTACAGACTAATCCTAGGTGAGCAGCACACAGCTACAGACTAATGACTATTGACAGGTGAGCAGCACACATCCACAGACTAATGACTGGTGAGCAAAACACAGCTACAGACTAATGACTAATGACTGTTGAGCAATACACAGCTACAGACTAATGACTGGTGAGCAACACACAGCTACAGACTAATTATAGGTGAGCAGCACACAGCTATAGACTAATGACTAATGACTGGTGAGCAGCACACAGCTACAGACTAATGACCAATGACTGGTGACCAACACACAGCTACAGACTAATGACTGGTGAGCAACACACAGCTACAGACTAATGACTAATGACTGGTGAGCAACATACAGCTACAGACTAATGACTGATGAGCAGCACACAGCTACAGACTAATGACTAATGACTGGTGAGTACCACACAGCTACAGATCAATGACTGGTGAGCAACACACAGCTACAGACTAATGACTAATGACTGGTGAGCAGCACACAGATACAGACTAATGACTAATGACTGGTGAGCAACATACAGCTACAGACTAATGACTGATGAGCAGCACACAGCTACAGACTAATGACTAATGACTGGTGAGTACCACACAGCTACAAATCAATGACTGGTGAGCAACACACAGCTACAGACTAATGACTAATGACTGGTGAGCAGCACACAGATACAGACTAATGACTAATGACTGGTGAGTAACACACAGCTACAGACCAATGACTGGTGAGCAACACACAGCTATAGACTAATGACTAATGACTGGTGAGCAGCACACAGCTACAGACTAATGACTGGTGAGCAACACACAGCAACAGACTAATCACTGGTGAGCAACACACAGCTACAGACAAATCACAGATGAGCAACACACAGCTACAGACTAATGACTAATGACTGGTGAGCAACACACAGCTACAGACTAATGAGTGGTGAGCAAAACACAGCTACAGACTAATGACTAATGACTGGTTAGCAACACACATCTACAGACTAATGACTGGTGAGCAAAACACAGCTACAGACTAATGACTAATGACTGGTGAGCAACACACACCTACAGACTAATGACTGGTGAGTAACACACAGCTACAGACTAATGACTAATGACTGGTGAGCAACACACAGCTACAGACTAATGACTGGTGAGCAACACACAGCTACAGACCAATGACTGGTGAGCAGCACACAGCTACAGACTAATGACTGGTGAGCAGCACACAGCTACAGACGAATGACTGATGAGCAGCACACAGCTACAGACTAATGACTAATCACTGGTGAGCAACACACAGCTACAGACTAATGACTGGTGAGCAGCACACAGCTACAGACTAATGACTGGTGAGCAGCACACAGCTACGAACTAATGACTAATGACTGGTGAGCAGCACACAGCTACAGACTAATGACTGGTGAGCAGCACACAGCTACAGACTAATGACTGGTGAGCAACACACAGCTACTAACTAATCACTGGTGAGCAACACACAGCTGCAGACTAATGACTAATGACTGGTGAGCAGCACACAGCTAGAGACTAATGACTAATGACTGGTGAGCAACACACAGCTACAGACTAATGACTAATGACTGGTGAGCAACACACAGCTACAGACTAATGACTGGTGAGCAGCACACAGCTACAGACTAATGACTGGTGAGCAACACACAGCTACAGACCAATGACTGGTGAGCAACACACAGCTACAGACAAATGACTGGTGAGCAACACACAGCTACAGACTAATAACTGGTGAGCAACACAAAGCTACAGACTAATGACTAATGACTGGTGAGTAACACACAGCTACAGACTAATGACTGGTGAGCAACACACAACTACAGACTAATCCCAGGTGAGCAGCACACAGCTAAAGACTAATGACTAATGACTGGTGAGCAACACACAGCTACAGACTAATGACTGGTGAGCAACACACAGCTACAGACTAATGACTGGTGAGCAGCACACAGCTACAGACTAATGACTGGTGAGCAACACACAGCTACAGACTAATGACTGGTGAGCAACACACAGCTACAGACTAATGACAGGGTCAGTTAGTAC
>NC_143029.1:89252500-89275000 GCF_057628025.1 Oncorhynchus mykiss | reverse complement strand
TTTCTCTCTCCCTCCCCCTCTCTCTCTCTCTCTCTCCCCCGCCCTCTCTCTCTCTCCCTCCCCCGCTTTCCCATCTCTCTCTCCCTCTCCCCCCCCTCTCTCTCTCCCCCCTCTCTCTCCCTCCCTCCCCCTCTCTCCCCTCTCTCTCGCTTCCTCCCCTTCTTTCTCCCTCCCTCCTCCTCTCTCTCTCTCCCTCCCCTCTCTCTCTCCTCTCTCTGCCTCCACTCTCTCTTCCCCTCTTTCTCCCTCCCTCCCCTCTTTCTCTCCTCTCTCTCTCTCTCCCTCCCCTCTCATCCCCCCTTTCTCCCTCCCCCCACTCTCTCTCCCCCCCTCCCTCCCTCTCCCCTCTCTCTCTCCCTCTCCCCTCTCTCTCTCCCTCTCCCCTCTCCCTCCCCCAACTCTCTCTCCCTCCCCTCTCTCCCCCCTCTCCCTCTCCCCTCTCTCCTCTCTCCCTCCCTCTCCCCTCTCTCTCCCCCCTCTCCCCCCCTCTCCCTCTCCCCCCTCTCCCTCCACCCCCCCCCTCTCCGCTCTCTCTCTCCCTCCCCCTGTGGGGAGTCAGGTCTCTGTCAGTGTGATATGAAGCAACACTAATAACCTCATGATGAATAGGTTCCATTGAAGCGCCATTACGAAGACAGAGCACACGTCTCAAATGGCACCCTATTCCCTACGTAGTGCACTACTTTCAACCAGGGGCCCCAGGCACTATAGTGCACTATATTGGGAATAGGTTGGTAGTTGAGACACCACGCCAGAGAACCACAGAGAAAACACATAGTGATGTACTTCCTGTGATGATTAAAAACAATCTGCTTACTATACAATGTGACACTGTTACACACAGGTTGATGCATCGCTGTGATCTGTGTGTGTGTGTGTGTGTGTGTGTGTGTGTGTGTGTGTATGTGTGTGTATGTATGTGTGTGTGTTCTCTCTCTCTCTCTCTGTGTGTGTGTGTGTGTGTGTGTGTGTGTGTGTGTGTGTGTGTGTGCGTGCGTGCGTGCGTGCGTGCGTGCGTGTGCGTGCGTGTGCGTGCGTGCGTGTGTGTCATTGTCTTCTCTCCCTGTGTAGGTAATTAAGGTTAGAAATCTGATCCGTCTAGCCAGCCGTACATTTCCCTCCATTATTAATGAAAGTATTCACACCCCGTGAACTATTCCACATGTTGTTGTGTTACAGCCTGAATTCAACATGGATTAAACAGATTTAAAACAGACACATAAACTTCAGTTCTTTGCAACATGTTTTTCAGTGTTACTTCAAGTGCCTTGTTGCAAACAGGATGCACCTTTTTTTTATATATTTGGTTTATGTACAGACTTCCTTCTTTTCACTCTGTCGTTTAGGTTAGTGGAGTAACTACAATGTTGTTGATCCCATCCTCAGTTTTCTCCTACCACAGCCATTAAACTCTGTAACTGTTTTTAAGTCACCATGGGCCTCATGGTGAAATCCCTGAACGTTTTCCTTCCTCACCGGCAACTGAGTTAGGAAGGACGCCTGTATCTTTGTAGTGACTGGGTGTATTGATACACCATCCAAAGTGTCATTAATAACTTCACATTGCTCAAAGGGATATTCAACGTCTGCTTATCGATGCCCTTCTTTGCGAGGCATTGGAAATGTGTGGTTGAATCTGTGCTTGAAATTCACTACTCGATCGAGGGACCTTACAGATATAATACTTGTATGTGTGGGGGTACAGAGATGATTCATAAATCACCCCTATTATGAACCACAGAATGAGTCCATTCAACTTATTATGCCATGTTATTATTTAATATAATAACTATTATGTTACTCCTGAACTTATTTAGGCTCGCCATAACAAAAAAAAGGGGTTTGAATACTTATTGACACTTCAGCTTTACATTTTATACATTTCTCAAATGTTCTAAAAAAACATAATTCCACTTTGACATTATGGGGTATTGTGTGTCGAACAGTGACCACAAAAATCTAAATTTCTATCCATTTTAAAATTCAGGCTGTAACACAAGTAAATATGGAAAAAATAAAAAGGGTGTGTGAACACTGTTACGAACCTCGTCCTCCTCTGAGGAGGAGGAGAAGCGAAAAGGATCGGGGGACCAAAACGCAGCGTCAGCGAAACAGTCCCGTGTGGCGACAAACACAGATGTGAGGTTGTGTGAACACTGTTACGAACCTCGTCCTCCTCTGAGGAGGAGGAGAAGCGAAAAGGATCGGGGGACCAAAACGCAGCGTCAGCGAAACAGTCCCGTGTGGCGACAAACACTGACACGGAAGACAAAACACCCACAACCCAAAAGTGAAGCCCGGGCTACCTAAGTACGATTCTCAATCAGGGACAACCAGGCTACCTAAGTACGATTCTCAATCAGGGACAACCAGGCTACCTAAGTACGATTCTCAATCAGGGACAACCAGGCTACCTAAGTACGATTCTCAATCAGGGACAACAATTGACAGCTGCCTCTGATTGAGAACCATACAAGGCCGAACTCAAAAACCCCAACATAGAAAAACAAACACGGACTGCCCACCCCAACTCACGCCCTGACCATACCAAAACAAAGAATAAAATAACAGAACTAAGGTCAGAACGTGACAAATACTTACTGAAGGCGCCGTAATCTAACCGTAACGCAACACATTAAGTAAATAACTAATCAAATAGAAATAAAATGTAAAAAACTCTTAACTTTGGAGGAAGTGTTTGACAAAAAAGCATTTCCGTTCTTTTAACTTGAATGGAATAGGACAGAATATATATATATATTTCCAGTTACACCACATCTCCCCTTGCCGTCTCACCATACAGACTCTAGGAACAAGACATTGAAACCCCCTATGTGTTCGTCTAATCTGACGGCGTTCATTTGGGACGCAGCCCATTTGGGACCGAGTTCATTTGGGACCGAGTTCATTTGGGATCCAGTTCATTTGGGATCCAGTTCATTTGGGATCCAGTTCATTTGGGATCCAGTTCATTTGGGATCCAGTTCATTTGGGATCCAGTTCATTTGGGACCGAGTTCATTTGGGATCCAGCCCATTTGGGACCGAGTTCATTTGGGACCGAGTTCATTTGGGATCCAGTTCATTTGGGATGCAGTTCATTTGGGACCCAGCCCATTTGGGACCGAGTTCATTTGGGATCCAGTTCATTTGGGACCCAGTTCATTTGGGACCCAGCCCATTTGGGACCGAGTTCATTTGGGATCCAGTTCATTTGGGATCCAGTTCATTTGGGATCCAGTTCATTTGCGATCCAGTTCATTTGGGACCCAGCCCATTTGGGACCGAGTTCATTTGGGACCCAGTTCATTTGGGACCCAGCCCATTTGGGACCGAGTTCATTTGGGATCCAGTTCATTTGGGATCCAGTTCATTTGGGATCCAGTTCATTTGGGATCCAGTTCATTTGGGACCCAGTTCATTTGGGACCCAGCCCATTTGGGACCGAGTTCATTTGGGATCCAGTTCATTTGGGATCCAGTTCATTTGGGATCCAGTTCATTTGCGATCCAGTTCATTTGGGACCCAGCCCATTTGGGACCGAGTTCATTTGGGACCCAGTTCATTTGGGACCCAGCCCATTTGGGACCGAGTTCATTTGGGATCCAGTTCATTTGGGATCCAGTTCATTTGGGATCCAGTTCATTTGCGATCCAGTTCATTTGGGACCCAGCCCATTTGGGACCGAGTTCATTTGGGACCCAGTTCATTTGGGACCCAGCCCATTTGGGACCGAGTTCATTTGGGATCCAGTTCATTTGGGATCCAGTTCATTTGGGATCCAGTTCATTTGCGATCCAGTTCATTTGGGACCCAGCCCATTTGGGACCGAGTTCATTTGGGACCCAGTTCATTTGGGACCCAGTTCATTTGGGATCCAGCCCATTTGGGACCCAGCCCATTTGGGACCCAGCCCATTTGGGACCCAGTTCATTTGGGATCCAGTTCATTTGGGATCCAGTTCATTTGGGACTCAGCCCATTTGGGACTCAGCCCATTTGGGACCCAGTTCATTTGGGACCCAGTTCATTTGGGACCCAGTTCATTTGGGACCCACCCAGCTCATTTGGGATCATTCCTTCCCTGATGCTCATCAAGATTAATAACGACCGCATATGTACACTACCGTAGCAGCAGTTGAACAACTAATCGCAAACCAATTAGCTCACCAGTCTAAGATCAAGTCATAACGACTTTGTGTTAGCTTTATGTTACTTGCAAGACACACCGGTATGTGGGTTGTTCTCTCTCTCTCTCTGTTTCTCTCTCTCTCTGTTTCTCTCTCTTTTCCTCTCTCCCTCTTATATCTCCCTTGTTCTCTCTCTCTCTCTCTGTTTCTCTCTCTCTGTTTCTCTCTCTCTTCCTCACTCCCTCTTATATATCCCTTGTTCTCTCCCCCCCCCCCCCCGTCACTGTGTCCCCCTTCACTTCCCCCTCCCTCCCCCTCTTAAAAAAAAAAAAAGAAAGCGGTACATCAGGCCAATTAAATATAGAGATCTCTCCCTCCACTTGAGGGCTGTCTGCATCAGGCTCTGCCCCAAATGGTCCCCCTTACACCATGTGTAGTGCACTCCTTTTGACCAAAGAACCCATAGGTCGAACGTATTGCACTATAATGGGAATAGGGCGCCATTTGGGACTCAGATATAGTGTGGCGTAGTCCTTAAAGGGCAGAGCTGTTGTCAGAGGACGAGGTAATACGGAGAACATTGTCGTTCATATGGTGGTTACTGTTTCCCCTTTCTACTGCACACAGTAAATAATATAGACCTGTAAAGAATATAGACCTGTAAAGAATATAGACCTGTATAGTACAGAATACAGACCTGTAAAGAATATAGACCTGTAAAGAATATAGACCTGTAAAGAATATAGACCTGTATAGTACAGAATACAAACCTGTAAAGAATATAGACCTGCAAAGAATATAGACCTGTATAGAATATAGACCTGTTAAGTACAGAATACAGACCTATATAGGACAGAATATAGACCTATACAGTACAGAATACAGACATATATAATACATAATATAGACTCTATAGCATGGAATATAGACCTCTATAGTATAGAATATAGACCTATTAGGTACAGAATATAGACCTATAGAGTACAGAATATAGACCTATAGAGTACAGAATACAGACCTGTATAGAATATACACTATAGAATATAGACCTATTAGGTACAGAATATAGACCTATAGAGTACAGAATATAGACCTGTATAGTATAGAATATAGACCTGTATAGTACAGAATATAGACCTGTATAGTACTGAATATAGACCTGTATAGTACAGAATATAGACGTCTATAGTATAGAATATAGACCTGTATAGTGCACTACTTTTGGCAGCTTCATTAAATAGTCCCCGCAAAACACCAGTCTCAACGTCAACAGTGAAAAGGCGACTCCAGGATGCTGGCCCTCTAGGCAGAGTTCCTCTGTCCAGTGTCTGTGTTCTTTTGCCCATCTTAATCTTTTATTTTTATTGTCCAGTCTGAGATATGGCTCTTTCTAGAAGGCCAGCATCCCGGAGTTGGCTCTTCACTGTTGCCATTGAGACGGGTGTTTTGAGGGTAGTATTTAATGAGGCTACCAGTTGAGGACCTGTGAGGCGTCTCTTTCTCAAATTAGACACTCTAATGGACTTGTCCTCTTGCTCTGTTGTGCACCTGGGCCTCCCACTCCTCTTTCTATTCTGGTTAGGGCCACTTTGCACTGTTCTGTGAAGGGAGTATTACACAGCGTGAGGCGTCTCTTTCTCAAACTAGACACTCTAATGTACTTGTCCTCTTGCTCAGTTGTGCACCGGGGCCTCCCACGCCTCTTTCTATTCTGGTTAGAGCCTGTCGGCGCTGTTCTGTGAAGGGAGTAGTACCACAGCGTTGTACGAGATCTTCACTTTCTTGGCAATTTCTCGCATGGAATAGCCTTCATTTCTCAGAACAAGAATAGACTGACGAGTTTCAGAAGAAAGGTCTTTGTTTCTGGTCATTTTGAGCCTGTAATCAAACCCACAAATGCTGATGCTCCAGATACTCAACTAGTCTAATTAAGGCCAGTTTTATTGCTTCTTTAATCAGAAAAACAGTTTTCAGCTGTGCTAACATAATTGCAAAAGTGTTTTCTAATGATCAACTAGACTTTTAAAATTACAAACTTGGATTAGCTAACACAACGTGCCATTGGAATGCAGGAGTGATGGTTGCTGATAATGGGCCTCTGTACACCTATGTAGATATTCCATTAAAAATCAGCCATTTCCAGCTACAATAGTCATTTACAACATTAACAATGTATTTCTGATCAATTTGATGTTATTTTAACGGACCAAAAAATGCAATGACCCCAAACTTTTGAACGGTAGTGTATATAGCATAGAATATAGACCTGTATGGTATAGAATATAGATATGTATAGTATAGAATATAGACCTGTATAGTATAGAATATAGACCTGTATAGTAAGGAATATAATAGAACTCCTGAAAAATGTATCATGTTGATACTAATATTGTGAATGCTAGACAGGCCCTATCGAAGGCTGAGGAAAGACAGGCCCTATTGAAGGCTGAGGAAAGACAGGCCCTATTGAAGGCTGAGGAAAGACAGGCCCTATTGAAGGCTGAGGAAAGACAGGCCCTATGGAAGGTTGAGGGAAGACAGGCCCTATCGAAGGCTGAGGGAAGACAGGCCCTATCGAAGGCTGAGGAAAGACAGGCCCTATTGAAGGCTGAGGAAAGACAGGCCCTATGGAAGGTTGAGAGAAGACAGGCCCTATCGAAGGCTGAGGGAAGACAGGCCCTATCGAAGGTTGAGGGAAGACAGGCCCTATTGCAGGCTGAGGGAAGACAGGCCCTATCGAAGGTTGAGGGAAGACAGGCCCTATCGAAGGCAGAGGAAAGACAGGCCCTATTGCAGGCTGAGGGAAGACAGGCCCTATTGCAGGCTGAGGAAAGACAGGCCCTATTGAAGGCTGAGGAAAGACAGGCCCTATTGAAGGCTGAGGAAAGACAGGCCCTATTGAAGGTTGAGGGAAGACAGACCCTATCGAAGGCTGAGGAAAGACAGGCCCTATCGAAGGCTGAGGAAAGACAGGCCCTATTGCAGGCTGAGGGAAGACAGGCCCTATCGAAGGCTGAGGAAAGACAGGCCCTATTGCAGGCTGAGGAAAGACAGGCCCTATGAAAGGTTGAGGGAAGACAGGCCCTATGGAAGGTTGAGGAAAGACAGGCTCTATCGAAGGCTGAGGAAAGACAGGCCCTATCGAAGGCTGAGGAAAGACAGGCCCTATTGCAGGCTGAGGGAAGACAGGCCCTATTGAAGGCTGAGGAAAGACAGGCCCTATCGAAGGCTGAGGAAAGACAGGCCCTATTGCAGGCTGAGGGAAGACAGGCCCTATTGAAGGCTGAGGGAAGACAGACCCTATCGAAGGCTGAGGAAAGACAGGCCCTATTGCAGGCTGAGGGAAGACAGGCCCTATTGAAGGCTGAGGAAAGACAGGCCCTATCGAAGGCTGAGGAAAGACAGGCCCTATTGCAGGCTGAGGGAAGACAGGCCCTATTGAAGGCTGAGGGAAGACAGACCCTATGGAAGGCTGAGGAAAGACAGGCCCTATTGCAGGCTGAGGGAAGACAGGCCCTATTGCAGGCTGAGGAAAGACAGGCCCTATCGAAAGCTGAGGTGTGTTTTCCGTTTGACCAAATCAATCACGAATGAATTGTACATTACTGTAAATATAACAGATATGATGGATATCCTGCTGCTAATGCTACATTTTGTCCCCAAATACCCGAGGGAGATCTGAAACATATCTGAAACATATCTAGGCCTGATTGTTATGGAAGATCAAGCAGAGGGGATTGCTCATCCCCATTGGTTGATCTACTGCCTGACCTGTCGTGTGTTAAAATAAAATGAATTATTAGTAATGGAGTAGGGCACTGCAGGTAGGCCTGTGTGAATTATTAGTAATGGAGTAGGGCACTGCAGGTAGGCCTGTGTGAATTATTAGTAATGGAGTAGGGCACTGCAGGTAGGCCTGTGTGAATTATTAGTAATGGAGTAGGGCACTGCAGGTAGGCCTGTGTGAATTATTGGTAATGGAGTAGGATACTGCAGGTAGGCCTGTGTGAATTATTAGTAATGGAGTAGGGCACTGCAGGTAGGCCTGTGTGAATTATTAGTAATGGAGTAGGGCACTGCAGGTAGGCCTGTGTGAATTATTGGTAATGGAGTAGGGCACTGCAGGTAGGCCTGTGTGAATTATTAGTAATGGAGTAGGGCACTGCAGGTAGGCCTGTGTGAATTATTAGTAATGGAGTAGGGCACTGCAGGTAGGCCTGTGTGAATTATTGGTAATGGAGTAGGATACTGCAGGTAGGCCTGTGTGAATTATTAGTAATGGAGTAGGGCACTGCAGGTAGGCCTGTGTGAATTATTGGTAATGGAGTAGGATACTGCAGGTAGGCCTGTGTGAATTATTAGTAATGGAGTAGGGCACTGCAGGTAGGCCTGTGTGAATTATTAGTAATGGAGTAGGGCACTGCAGGTAGGCCTGTGTGAATTATTGGTAATGGAGTAGGGCACTGCAGGTAGGCCTGTGTGAATTATTGGTAATGGAGTAGGGCACTGCAGGTAGGCCTGTGTGAATTATTGGTAATGGAGTAGGGCACTGCAGGTAGGCCTGTGTGAATTATTGGTAATGGAGTAGGATACTGCAGGTAGGCCTGTGTGAATTATTGGTAATGGAGTAGGATACTGCAGGTAGGCCTGTGTGAATTATTGGTAATGGAGTAGGACACTGCAGGTAGGCCTGTGTGAATTATTGGTAATGGAGTAGGATACTGCAGGTAGGCCTGTGTGAATTATTAGTAATGGAGTAGGGCACTGCAGGTAGGCCTGTGTGAATTGTGAATAATGTAAAAGCAAAAAAAGTCAACAGGGGACTGTTTATAAACCTTTACGGATTAGGTTCCTTGGCAAATGCATGACTGTCACGCTCTGAACATAGAGAGCTTTATATTCTCTATGTTGGCTAGGGTGGGTAATCTAGGTAATTATATTTCTATGTTGGCCTGGTATGGTGCCCAATCAGAGGCAGCTGTTTGTCGTTGTCTCTGATTGGGGATCATATTTAGGCAGCCATTTTCCCCATTGTGCTTTGTGGGATCTTGTTTTTTTGTGTTGTTGCATGTGAGCACTGCATTTTCTTCACGTTTCGTTTGTTCGTTGATTGTTTTGTTTTGCTTTGAGTTTCACATAGTAATAAAAGATGTGGGACCCAGATCACGCTGCGCTTTGGTCCAGGTATTATGACAATCGTGACAATGGCCAGGATAAGAAAAGCACTAGGCTGTTGAACCATATGTCATCATAGTAGGGTAAGGACAGAAAACTAAGGGTTGTTTCTTTAATAAAATAAAACGGAAAACAAGCAATTGTTAAAGGGAAAAAAATGTAATGTCTCTAAATATGATAATCTCATCTCTCCTTCCATAATGGACATATACAGTGCCTTGCGAAATTATTCGGCCCCCTTGAACTTTGCAACCTTTTGCAACATTTCAGGCTTCAAACATAAAGATATAAAACTGTATTTTTTTGTGAAGAATCAACAACAAGTGGGACACAATCATGAAGTGGAACGACATTTATTGGATATTTCAAACTTTCTTAACAAATCAAAAACTGAAAAATTGGGCGTGCAAAATTATTCAGCCCCCTTAAGTTAATAATTTGTAGCGCCACCTTTTGCTGCGATTACAGCTGTAAGTCGCTTGGGGTATGTCTCTATCAGTTTTGCACATCGAGAGACTGACATTTTTTCCCATTCCTCCTTGCAAAACAGCTCGAGCTCAGTGAGGTTGGATGGAGAGCATTTGTGAACAGCAGTTTTCAGTTCTTTCCACAGATTCTCGATTGGATTCAGATCTGGAATTTGACATGGCCATTCTAACACCTGGATATGTTTATTTTTGAACCATTCCATTGTAGATTTTGCATTATGTTTTGGATCATTGTCTTGTTGGAAGACAAATCTCCGTCCCAGTCTCAGGTCTTTTGCAGACTCCATCAGGTTTTCTTCCAGAATGGTCCTGTATTTGGCTCCATCCATCTTCCCATCAATTTTAACCATCTTCCCTGTCCCTGCTGAAGAAAAGCAGGCCCAAACCATGATGCTGCCACCACCATGTTTGACAGTGGGGATGGTGTGTTCAGGGTGATGAGCTCTGTTGCTTTAACGCCAAACATAACGTTTTGCATTGTTGCCAAAAAGTTCAATTTTGGTTTCATCTGACCAGAGCACCTTCTTCCACATGTTTGGTGTGTCTCCCAGGTGGCTTGTGGCAAACTTTAAATGACACTTTTTATGGATATCTTTAAGAAATGGCTTTCTTCTTGCCTCTTCCATAAAGGCCAGATTTGTGCAATATACGACTGATTGTTGTCCTATGGACAGAGTCTCCCACCTCAGCTGTAGATCTCTGCAGTTCATCCAGAGTGATCATGGGCCTCTTGGCTGCATCTCTGATCAGTCTTCTCCTTGTATGAGCTGAAAGTTTAGAGGGACGGCCAGGTCTTGGTAGATTTGCAGTGGTCTGAAACTCCTTCCATTTCAATATTATCGCTTGCACAGTGCTCCTTGGGATGTTTAAAGCTTGGGAAATCTTGTTGTATCCAAATCCGGCTTTAAACTTCTTCACAACAGTATCTCGGCCTGGTGTGTTCCTTGTTCTTTGTTCGTTGCTTTTAACGGACATCTGAGACTATCACAGTGCAGGTGCATTTATACGGAGACTTGATTACACACAGGTGGATTGTATTTATCATCATTAGTCATTTAGGTCAACATTGGATCATTCAGATATCCTCACTGAACTTCTGGAGAGAGTTTGCTGCACTGAAAGTAAAGGGGCTGAATAATTTTGCACGCCCAATTTTTCAGTTTTTGATTTGTTAAAAAAGTTTGAAATATCCAATAAATGTTGTTCCACTTCATGATTGTGTCCCACTTGTTGTTGATTCTTCACAAAAAAATACAGTTTTATATCTTTATGTTTGAAGCCTGAAATGTGGCAAAAGGTCGCAAAGTTCAAGGGGGCCGAATACTTTCGAAAGGCACTGTAGTCTACATGGAGGGGTTTATGTTCCATGATGGACATATAGTCTACATGGTTTATGTTCCATGATGGACATATAGTCTACATGGTTTATGTTCCATGATGGACATATAGTCTACATGGTTTATGTTCCATGATGGACATATAGTCTACATGGAGGGGTTTATGTTCCATGATGGACATATAGTCTACATGGTTTATGTTCCATGATGGACATATAGTCTACATGGAGGGGTTTATGTTCCATGATGGACATATAGTCTACATGGTTTATGTTCCATGATGGACATATAGTCTACATGGAGGGGTTTATGTTCCATGATGGACATATAGTCTACATGGTTTATGTTCCCTGATGGACATATAGTCTACATGGTTTATGTTCCATGATGGACATATAGTCTACATGGTTTATGTTCCATGATGGGCATATAGTCTACGTGGTTTATGTTCCATGATGGACATATAGTCTACATGGTTTATGTTCCATGATGGACATATAGTCTACATGGTTTATGTTCCATGATGGACATATAGTCTACATGGTTTATGTTCCATGATGGACATATAGTCTACATGGAGGGGTTTATGTTCCATGATGGACATATAGTCTACATGGTTTATGTTCCATGATGGACATATAGTCTACATGGTTTATGTTCCATGATGGACATATAGTCTACATGGTTTATGTTCCATGATGGACATATAGTCTACATGGAGGGGTTTATGTTCCATGATGGACATATAGTCTACATGGAGGGGTTTATGTTCCATGATGGACATATAGTCTACATGGTTTATGTTCCATGATGGACATATAGTCTACGTGGTTTATGTTCCATGATGGACATATAGTCTACATGGTTTATGTTCCATGATGGACATATAGTCTACATGGTTTATGTTCCATGATGGACATATAGTCTACATGGAGGGGTTTATGTTCCATGATGGACATATAGTCTACATGGTTTATGTTCCATGATGGACATATAGTCTACATGGTTTATGTTCCATGATGGACATATAGTCTACATGGTTTATGTTCCATGATGGACATATAGTCTACATGGTTTATGTTCCATGATGGACATATAGTCTACATGGAGGAGTTTTTGTTCCATGATGGACATATAGTCTACATGGTTTATGTTCCATGATGGACATATAGTCTACATGGTTTATGTTACATGATGGACATATAGTCTACGTGGTTTATGTTCCATGATGGACATATAGTCTACATGGTTTATGTTCCATGATGGACATATAGTCTACATGGTTTATGTTCCATGATGGACATATAGTCTACATGGTTTATGTTCCATGATGGACATATAGTCTACATGGTTTATGTTCCATGATGGACATATAGTCTACATGGTTTATGTTCCATGATGGACATATAGTCTACATGGTTTATGTTACATGATGGACATATAGTCTACATGGTTTATGTTCCATGATGGACATATAGTCTACATGGAGGGGTTTATGTTCCATGATGGACATATAGTCTACGTGGTTTATGTTCCATGATGGACATATAGTCTACATGGTTTATGATGGACATATAGTCTACATGGTTTATGTTCCATGATGGACATATAGTCTACATGGTTTATGTTCCATGATGGACATATAGTCTACATGGAGGGGTTTATGTTCCATGATGGACATATAGTCTACATGGTTTATGTTCCATGATGGACATATAGTCTACATGGAGGGGTTTATGTTCCATGATGGACATATAGTCTACATGGTTTATGTTCCATGATGGACATATAGTCTACATGGAGGGGTTTATGTTCCATGATGGACATATAGTCTACATGGTTTATGTTCCATGATGGACATATAGTCTACATGGTTTCTGTTCCATGATGGACATATAGTCTACATGGTTTATGTTCCATGATGGACATATAGTCTACATGGTTTATGTTCCATGATGGACATATAGTCTACATGGTTTACATGGAGGGGTTTATGTTCCCTGATGGACATATAGTCTACATGGTTTATGTTCCATGATGGACATATAGTCTACTTGGTTTATGTTCCATGATGGACATATAGTCTACATGGAGGGGTGTATGTTCCATGATGGACATATAGTCTACATGGAGGGGTTTATGTTCCATGATGGACATATAGTCTACGTGGTTTATGTTCCATGATGGACATATAGTCTACATGGAGGGGTTTATGTTCCATGATGGACATATAGTCTACATGGTTTATGTTCCATGATGGACATATAGTCTACATGGTTTATGTTCCATGATGGACATATAGTCTCCATGGAGGGGTTTATGTTCCATGATGGACATATAGTCTACATGGTTTATGTTCCATGATGGACATATAGTCTACATGGTTTATGTTCCATGATGGACAAATAGTCTACACGGTTTATGTTCCATGATGGACATATAGTCTACATGGTCTATGTTCCATGATGGACATATAGTCTACATGGTTTATGTTCCATGATGGACATATAGTCTACATGGAGGGGTTTATGTTCCATGATGGACATATAGTCTACATGGTTTATGTTCCATGATGGACATATAGTCTACATGGAGGGGTTTATGTTCCATGATGGACATATAGTCTACATGGTTTATGTTCCATGATGGACATATAGTCTACATGGAGGGGTTTATGTTCCATGATGGACATATAGTCTACATGGAGGGGTTTATGTTCCATGATGGACATATAGTCTACATGGAGGGGTTTATGTTCCATGATGGACATATAGTCTACATGGTTTATGTTCCATGATGGACATATAGTCTACATGGTTTATATTCCATGATGGACATATAGTCTACATAGAGAGGTTTATGTTCCATGATGGACATATAGTCTACATGGAGGGGTTTATGTTCCATGATGGACATACAGTCTAGATAAAGGGGTTGTACACACATCTAAGATAATAACGGGAGATGGATAAAATAATGTAATCACTTTTACTGATAAAAAGGGGATGTCTGCTCACTGTTTTGCTGCTGCCAAACTTGATATTTTAATAAAGCTTTGGTGATTAAGATTTATTTCAAAGCGGTCTCACGAGCCAAACCCTTTATTGATAGTCTAGACTACTTGGCGAATGCATTGGGCCGGACAAAAAAAACAGCCTTCATTGAGAGGAGGGGAGGCTGTGCTTGGTTTGTAATCAAATTAAATGTGGATATATATTTCTCTTTTTCAATGTTTACAGGCAGCAAATCTCCCTGGTTCCATGTGCATTATGGGCAATGTGCATCAGGGCTGAATAGGCTGCTCTTCCGTTGTCAAAATCCCTGCCATAATCAACCATGTTGCCACTAAAACCAGATTTTGGTTGGTCTTAAATATCCCCATGTTTTTAAGGGCACACCTCAGATATTCACACCTCAGATATTCACACCTCAGATATTCCCACCCCTCCCACCTCAGATATTCACACCTCAGATATTCACACCTCAGATATTCCCACCTCAGATATTCACACCTCAGATATTCACACCTCAGATATTCACACCTCAGATATTCCCAACCCTCCCACCTCAGATAGTCCCACCTCAGATATTCCCACCCCTCCCACCTCAGATAGTCCCACCTCAGATATTCCCACCCCTCCCACCTCAGATATTCCCATCTCTCCCACCTCAGATATTCCCACCCCTCCCACCTCAGATATTCCCATCTCTCCCACCTCAGATATTCCCACCCCTCCCACCTCAGATATACATGCTTTTGGCTTTTAAGTGCTACTTTAAGAACTACATGGCTAAAAAGTACAGGATAATATCTGTAATGCAAAGGCAGTGTTCAAGTGTCACCAATAATAAAGAGTTAATTCAGCCAGTCTCTAGATAATAACAAGTTCATTCAGCCAGTCTCTAGATAATAACAAGTTCATTCAGCCAGTCTCTAGATAATAACAAGTTCATTCAGCCAGTCTCTAGATAATAACAAGTTCATTCAGCCAGTCTCTAGATAATAACAAGTTCATTCAGCCAGTCTCTAGATAATAACAAGTTCATTCAGCCAGTCTATAGATAATAACATGATCATTCAGCCAGTCTTTACCTACTCCAAGCCTGTTAACATGAAAGTCAGTAACACACACACACACACACACACACACACACACACACACACACACACACACACACACACACACACACACACACACACACACACACACACACACACACACACACACACACACTTACCTGCCACCTGGCATCTCAAGCCTTACCTACCATCTCAAGCCTTATCTACCATCCCAAGCCTTACCTACCATCCCAAGCCTTAGCTCATCACAAGCCTTACCTCATCCCAAGCCTTACCTACCATCCCAAGCCTTACCTCATCCCAAGCCTTACCTACCATCCCAAGCCTTAGCTCATCACAAGCCTTACCTCATCCCAAGCCTTACCTCATCCCAAGCCTTACCTGGCATCCCAAGCCTTACCTGCCATCCCAAGCCTTACCTCATCCCAAGCCTTACCTACCATCCCAAGCCTTAGCTCATCACAAGCCTTACCTCATCCCAAGCCTTACCTCATCCCAAGCCTTACCTACCATCCCAAGCCTTACCTCATCCCAAGCCTTACCTACCATCCCAAGCCTTACCTACCATCCCAAGCCTTACCTACCATCCCAAGCCTTACCTACCATCCCAAGCCTTACCTCATCACAAGCCTTACCTACCATCCCAAGCCTTACCTCATCCCAAGCCTTACCTCATCCCAAGCCTTACCTACCATCCCAAGCCTTACCTACCATCCCAAGCCTTACCTGCCATCCCAAGCCTCACCTCATCCCAAGCCTTACCTACCATCCCAAGCCTTACCTCATCCCAAGCCTTACCTCATCCCAAGCCTTACCTACCATCCCAAGCCTTACCTACCATCCCAAGCCTTATCTACCATCCCAAGCCTTACCTGCCATCCCAAGCCTTACCTCATCCCAAGCCTTTACCTACCATCCCAAGCCTTACCTCATCCCAAGCCTTACCTACCATCCCAAGCCTTACCTACCATCCCAAGCCTTACCTACCATCCCAAGCCTTACCTACCATCCCAAGCCTTACCTGCCATCCCAAGCCTTACCTCATCCCAAGCCTTACCTACCATCCCAAGCCTTACCTCATCCCAAGCCTTACCTCATCCCAAGCCTTACCTACCATCCCAAGCCTAACTTACCATCCCAAGCCTTACCTCACCCAAGCCTTACCTCATCCCAAGCCTTACCTGCCATCCCAAGCCTTATCTACCATCCCAAGCCTTACCTGCCATCCCAAGCCTTACCTCATCCCAAGCCTTACCTCATCCCAAGCCTTACCTGCCATCCCAAGCCTTACCTGCCATCCCAAGCCTTATCTACCATCCCAAGCCTTACCTCATCCCAAGCCTTACCTCATCCCAAGCCTTACCTACCATCCCAAGCCTTACCTGCCATCCCAAGCCTTACCTCATACCAAGCCTTACCTACCATCCCAAGCCTTATCTCATCCCAAGCCTTACCTACCATCCCAAGCCTTACCTACCATCCCAAGCCTTACCTACCATCCCAAGCCTTACCTACCATCCCAAGCCTTACCTCATCACAAGCCTTACCTACCATCCCAAGCCTTACCTCATCCCAAGCCTTACCTCATCCCAAGCCTTACCTACCATCCCAAGCCTTACCTACCATCCCAAGCCTTACCTGCCATCCCAAGCCTCACCTCATCCCAAGCCTTACCTACCATCCCAAGCCTTACCTCATCCCAAGCCTTACCTCATCCCAAGCCTTACCTACCATCCCAAGCCTTACCTACCATCCCAAGCCTTATCTACCATCCCAAGCCTTACCTGCCATCCCAAGCCTTACCTTATCCCAAGCCTTTACCTACCATCCCAAGCCTTACCTCATCCCAAGCCTTACCTCATCCCAAGCCTTACCTACCATCCCAAGCCTTACCTACCATCCCAAGCCTTACCTACCATCCCAAGCCTTACCTGCCATCCCAAGCCTTACCTCATCCCAAGCCTTACCTACCATCCCAAGCCTTACCTCATCCCAAGCCTTACCTCATCCCAAGCCTTACCTACCATCCCAAGCCTAACCTACCATCCCAAGCCTTACCTCACCCAAGCCTTACCTCATCCCAAGCCTTACCTGCCATCCCAAGCCTTATCTACCATCCCAAGCCTTACCTGCCATCCCAAGCCTTACCTCATCCCAAGCCTTACCTCATCCCAAGCCTTACCTGCCATCCCAAGCCTTACCTGCCATCCCAAGCCTTATCTACCATCCCAAGCCTTACCTCATCCCAAGCCTTACCTCATCCCAAGCCTTACCTACCATCCCAAGCCTTACCTGCCATCCCAAGCCTTACCTACCATCCCAAGCCTTACCTCATCCCAAGCCTTACCTACCATCCCAAGCCTTACCTACCATCCCAAGCCTTACCTCATCCCAAACCTTACCTCATCCCAAGCCTTACCTACCATCCCAAGCCTTACCTACCATCCCAAGCCTTACCTACCATCCCAAGCCTTACCTCATCCCAAACCTTACCTCATCCCAAGCCTTACCTACCATCCCAAACCTTACCTGCCATCCCAAACCTTACCTCATCCCAAGCCTTACCTACCATCCCAAGCCTTACCTCATCCCAAGCCACTAATCAATGTCATGTGTTAGTCTATAGCAGGCAGCGACGGGCTGAGTGTCTTCAGATAAAAACACTGGTAGTATCAAAACATTATGCGTGTGTGCGTGTGTGCGTGTGTGCGTGTGTGTGTGTGTGTGTGTGCGTGTGTGCGTGTGTGTGTGTGTGTGTGTGTGTGTTGTTAAGTTTCTCTCTATTGTTCCCTGTCATAAACAACGGCAGTATGTAAGGCAGAGCAGAGTGTGATGTATGGCAGTCATTCGTCAGGGTAGCATACATATACACATTATCCCAGGGCATGGGAAGCATGTAATGACTATTGTCTGTGGGGGGTCCGGGTTTAAAATAGTACGCCCAACTTTTTCTCTTCCTTTTGTTACAGTTGACTAATGTCGCAAAATTCCGGTAACTTTCCCACAATTCCAGTGGTTTTCCAGAAATCCTGTTGGGAGAATTCCATGATTTCCTGCTTATTCCCTCGCAATTCCAGGAGCGAAACAACCAAGATTTCTGACATGAATATATAATAAAACTAAACCCTGAGAATCATTTGAACCAGATCATTAGAATAGACCATTAGCAGTAATACAGTAATATTCAGTTCGTATATCTTTTAAAGAAAAAGGACTTATCCTCGTATTACCAGACTGGTATCCATGTAGCAAATAATTTATGGAAGCTCTCAAAAAAAACGGCTGGTTGTACGAGGCTAACATAGCCTACACCTAAGTGAATGTTTCCACAGGTACATAGACAGCATAGCCTGACTTCATTCAGTTCACAGTGTCACTGTCTGAAGTGTGCTCCTACTCACCATAGTCTATAGGCTGGGGCTAATCACCATAGTCTATAGGCTGGGGCTACTCACCATAGTCTATAGGCTGGGGCTAATCACCATAGTCTATAGGCTGGGGCTACTCACCATAGTCTATAGGCTGGGGCTAATCACCATAGTCTATAGGCTGGGGCTAATCACCATAGTCTATAGGCTGGGGCTAATCACCATAGTCTATAGGCTGGGGCTAATCACCATAGTCTATAGGCTGGGGTTGGGGCTAATCACCATAGTCTATAGGCTGGGGCTACTCACCATAGTCTATAGGCTGGGGCTAATCACCATAGTCTATAGGCTGGGGCTGGGGCTAATCACCATAGTCTATAGGCTGGGGCTGGGGCTAATGACCATAGTCTATAGGCTGGGGCTACTCACCATAGTCTATAGGCTGGGGCTAATCACCATAGTCTATAGGCTGGGGCTAATCACCATAGTCTATAGGCTGGGGCTAATCACCATAGTCTATAGGCTGGGGCTAATCACCATAGTCTATAGGCTGGGGTTGGGGCTAATCACCATAGTCTATAGGCTGGGGCTACTCACCATAGTCTATAGGCTGGGGCTAATCACCATAGTCTATAGGCTGGGGCTGGGGCTAATCCCCATAGTCTATAGGTTGGGGCTAATCACCATAGTCTATAGGCTGGGGCTGGGGCTAATCACCATAGTCTATAGGCTGGGGCTAATCACCATAGTATTTAGGCTGGGGCTATAGCCTGGGCCTAATCACCGTAGTCTTTAGGCTGGGCCTAATCACCAAAGCCTAAAGGCTGGGGATAGATTCATTATAAACTAGAGTGATGGCCTTTGTAGTGGAGAGGATATCATTTAACGACTACAAGAGCTCATTATTTCCCTTCCATTCAGGTCCTGAACCCTCTAAGAATCATTGGTTTAATACCAAATGGCACCCTATTCCCTACATAGTGCACTACTTTTGACCAGAGGCCCTATAAGGGACATAGTTACTAACAAGACAGAATGTCTGGGACAACAGAATGTTCACTTATATAAGGAATAGGCTACCATTTAGGACAGCGAAACAGAGAGAGTGAGAAGTGAGAACAGCTCCTGTCTGTCTTCGTTGACATTTCCGCGGCTGCTGGTCTCAGTGAATTTGATTAGCAGATTGTAGACCCCTGGACCCCCTTTTCATGCTGACTCCCCGCCCAGACCCCCCACATCATAGCCGAGTTCTAAAACGGCACCCTATTCCCCTACATAGTGCACTACTTTTGACCAGAACCCTATGAGACCCGGTCTAAAGTAGTGCACTGTGTAGGGAATAGGGTGCCATTTGGGACACATTTTTTTCCTCTGCCACCTCTGCCACCCACCAGCCAATCAAACAAAACAAAAAGTCCCTTGCTGTTAGGGTGAGCCTGTTTAATGTGAAGTGCCATGGTCTTTCAGTGCAGTCTCCTGACGACGTCTCTAGAAGTGTCATTTTGAAATCTAACTGAAAAAGGATTTGGTTTGAATAACGCTGAGTGAATAGTTGGTCTATAGTTGGTCTATAGGTGGTCTATAGTTGGTCTATAGGTGGTCTATAGGTGGTCTATAGTTGGTCTATAGGTGGTCTATAGGTGGTCTATAGGTGGTCTATAGTTGGTCTATAGGTGGTCTATAGGTGGTCTATAGTTGGTCTATAGGTGGTCTATAGTTGGTCTATAGGTGGTCTATAGGTGGTCTATAGGTGGTCTATAGGTGGTCTATAGGTGGTCTATAGTTGGTCTATAGGTGGTCTATAGTTGGTCTATAGGTGGTCTATAGGTGGTCTATAGTTGGTCTATAGGTCGTCTATAGGTGGTCTATAGGTGGTCTATAGGTGGTCTATAGTTGGTCTATAGGTGGTCTATAGGTGGTCTATAGTTGGTCTATAGGTGGTCTATAGTTGGTCTATAGGTGGTCTATAGTTGGTCTATAGGTGGTCTATAGGTGGTCTATAGTTGGTCTATAGGTGGTCTATAGGTGGTCTATAGGTGGTCTATAAGTGGTCTATAGGTGGTCTACAGGTGGTCTACAGGTGGTCTATAGGTGGTCTATAGGTGGTCTATAGGTGGTCTATAGTTGGTCTATAGGTGGTCTATAGTTGGTCTATAGTTGGTCTATAGGTGGTCTATAGGTGGTCTATAGTTGGTCTATAGGTGGTCTATAGGTGGTCTATAGTTGGTCTATAGTTGGTCTATAGGTGGTCTATAGTTGGTCTATAGGTGGTCTATAGGTGGTCTATAGTTGGTCTATAGTTGGTCTATAGGTGGTCTATAGGTGGTCTATAGGTGGTCTATATGTGGTCTATATGTGGTCTATAGTTGGTCTATAGGTGGTCTATAGGTGGTCTATAGGTGGTCTATAGTTGGTCTATAGTTGGTCTATAGGTGGTCTATAGGTGGTCTATAGTTGGTCTATAGGTGGTCTATAGGTGGTCTATAGTTGGTCTATAGGTGGTCTATAGGTGGTCTATAGTTGGTCTATAGGTGGTCTATAGGTGGTCTATAGTTGGTCTATAGGTGGTCTATAGGTGGTCTATAGATGGTCTATAGGTGGTCTATAGGTGGTCTATAGTTGGTCTATAGTTGGTCTATAGGTGGTCTATAGGTGGACTATAGTTGGTCTATAGGTGGTCTATAGGTGGTCTATAGGTGGTCTATAGTTGGTCTATAGGTGGTCTATAGTTGGTGTATCAGTGGTCTATAGGTGGTCTATAGGTGGTCTATAGTTGGTCTATAGGTGGTCTATAGTTGGTCTATAGGTGGTCTATAGGTGGTCTATAGTTGGTCTATAGGTGGTCTACAGGTGGTCTATAGGTGGTCTATAGTTGGTCTATAGGTGGTCTATAGGTGGTCTATAGTTGGTCTATAGGTGGTCTATAAGTGGTCTATAGTTGGTCTATAGGTGGTCTATAGGTGGTCTATAGGTGGTCTATAGTTGGTCTATAGGTGGTCTATAGGTGGTCTATAGGTGGTCTATAGGTGGTCTATAGTTGGTCTATAGGTGGTCTATAGGTGGTCTATAGGTGGTCTATAGGTGGTCTATAGTTGGTCTATAGTTGGTCTATAGTTGGTCTATAGGTGGTCTATAGGTGGTCTATAGATGGTCTATAGGTGGTCTATAGGTGGTCTATAGTTGGTCTATAGTTGGTCTATAGGTGGTCTATAGGTGGACTATAGTTGGTCTATAGGTGGTCTATAGGTGGTCTATAGGTGGTCTATAGTTGGTCTATAGGTGGTCTATAGTTGGTGTATCAGTGGTCTATAGGTGGTCTATAGGTGGTCTATAGTTGGTCTATAGGTGGTCTATAGGTGGTCTATAGTTGGTCTATAGGTGGTCTATAGGTGGTCTATAGGTGGTCTATAGTTGGTCTATAGGTGGTCTATAGGTGGTCTATAGTTGGTCTATAGGTGGTCTATAAGTGGTCTATAGTTGGTCTATAGGTGGTCTATAGGTGGTCTATAGGTGGTCTATAGTTGGTCTATAGGTGGTCTATAGGTGGTCTATAGGTGGTCTATAGTTGGTCTATAGGTGGTCTATAGGTGGTCTATAGGTGGTCTATAGGTGGTCTATAGTTGGTCTATAGTTGGTCTATAGTTGGTCTATAGGTGGTCTATAGGTGGTCTATAGGTGGTCTATAGGTGGTCTATAGGTGGTCTATAAGTGGTCTATAGGTGGTCTACAGGTGGTCTATAGGTGGTCTATAGGTGGTCTATAGGTGGTCTATAGGTGTTCTGTGAGGATGTTGAATGTTGAGAACGTTTAAATCAAAGTTTATTCTTCATATGCATAGGACACACTTGGTGTACACAGTACAATGAAATGCTTACTCTTAACATTGCAACAATAAAATAATGTAAGTAGAATATTCATTGGAA
>NC_143029.1:89242500-89247500 GCF_057628025.1 Oncorhynchus mykiss | reverse complement strand
TTTAAGTCATACCACAGATTCTCAATTGGATTGAGGTCTGGGCTTTGACTAGGCCATTCCAAGACATTTAAATGTTTTCCCTTAAACACTCGAGTGTTGCTTTAGCAGTATGTTTAGGGTCATTGTCCTGCTGGAAGGTGAACCTCTGTCCCAGTCTCACATCTCTGGAAGACTGAAACAGGTTTCCCTCAAGAATGTCCCTCTATTTAGTGCCATCCACCATTCCTTCAATTCTGACCAGTTTCCCTGCCGGGATGGTGTTCTCGGGGTGATGAGAGGTGTTGGGTTTGCGCCAGACATAGCGTTTTCCTTGATGGCCAAAAAGCGAAATGTTTGTCTCATCTGGCCAGAGTACCTTCTTCCATATGTTTGGGAAGTGTCCCACATGCCTTGTGGCAAACACCAAACGTGTTTGATTATTTTTTTCTTCAAGCCATGGCTTTTTCTGGCTACTCTTCCGTAAAGTCCAACTCTGGAGTGTACGGCTTAAAGTGGCCCTATGGACAGATACTCCAATCTCCGCTGTGGAGCTTTGCAGCTCCTTCAGGGTTATCTTTGGTCTCTTTGTTGCCTCTCTGATTAATGCCCTCCTTGCCTGGTCTGTGAGTTTTGGTGGGTGGCCCTCTCTTGACAGGTTTGTTGTGGTGCCATATTCTTTCATTTTTTTTAATCATGGATTTAATGTGACAGATCATGTGACTCTTAGATTGCACACAGGTTGACTTTATTTAACTAATTATGTGACTTCTGAAGGTAATTGGTTGCACCAGATCTTATTTAGGGGCTTCATAGTAAAGGGGGTGAATACATATGCACGCCCCACGTTTGAGTTAAAACATTTTTTTATTTTTTTTAAACAAGTAATTCTTCTCATTTCACTTCAGCAATTTTGAGTATTTTATGTAGGATATCCATTACATGAAATCCAAATAAAAATATATTTAAATTCCAGGTTGTAATGCAACAAAATAGGAAAAATGCCAAGTGTGGGGGGTGAAAACTTTTGCAAGGCACCGTACATCTCACCCACTGTAGGGTTCCATTTGGGATGCAAGACAATAAGCTGTTGAGCTGGTCTGGAGCAGCAGTTACACAAACTACACTATCTATACAGCAGTATGTGGAATAACTACACTACCTATACAGCAGTATGTGGAATAACTACACTACCTATACAGCAGTTACACAAACTACACTATCTATACAGCAGTATGTGGACTAACTACACTATATATACAACAGTATGTGGAATAACTGCACTACCTATACAGCAGGATGTGGACTAACTACACTATCCATACAGCAGTATGTGGAATAACTACACTATCTATACAGCAGTATGTGGAATAACTACACTATCTATACAGCAGTATATGGAATAACTACACTATATATACAGCAGTATGTGAATAACTACACTATCTATACAGCAGTATATGGAATAACTACACTATCTATACAGCAGTATGTGGAATAACTACACTATATACACAGCAGTATGTAGACTTACTACACTATATATACAGCCATATGTAGACTAACTACACTATATACAAGGCAGTATGTGGACTAACTACACTATATACACAGCAGTATGTGGACTAACTACACTATATATACAGCAGTATGATGACTAACTACACTATATATACAGCAGTATGTGGACTAACTACACTATATATACAGCAGTATGTGGACTAACTACACTATATATACAGCAGTATGATGACTAACTACACTATATACACAGCAGTATGTGGACTAACTACACTATATATACAGCAGTATGTAGACTAACTACACTATATATACAGCAGTATGTAGACTAACTACACTATATATACAGCAGTATGATGACTAACTACACTATATATACAGCAGTATGATGACTAACTACACTATATATACAGCAGTATGTGGACTAACTACACTATATATACAGCAGTATGTGGACTAACTACACTATCTATACAGCAGTAAGAGGACACCCCTTCAAATGAGTGGATTCGGGTATTTCAGCCACACACCCGTTGTTGACAGGTGTATAAAATCGAGCACCCAGCCATGCAATCTCCATAGACAAACATTGGTAGTAGAATGGCCTTACTGAAGAGCTCAGTGACTTTTCAACACGGCACCGTTATAGTATGCCGTCAAATGTATATCCCGTTAGAGCTTCCCCGGTTAACTTCTGTGGAGAGTCTGCTACTGTAAGTTCTGTTACTGTGAAGTGGAAGCGTCTAGGAGCAACAACGGCTCAGCCGGAAGGTGGTAGGCCACAGAAGTGTGCAGAGTGCCACGCAGAGTGCCAAAGCACGTAGTGCGTAAAAATTGCCTGTCATTGGTTGCAACACTCACTAACGAGCTCTAAACTGCCTCTGGAAGCAACTTCAGCACAATAACTGTTAGTCAGAAGCTTCATGAAATGGGTTTCCATGGCCGACCAGCCACACACAAGCCTAAGATCACCATGTTCAATGCCAAGCGTCGGCTGGAGGGGTGTAAAGATTGTCGCCATTGAACTCTGGAGAATTGGAAACGCGTTCTCTGGAGTGATGATAGTTCACCATCAGTGAAGTTTTGTCGAGATCGATGTGTAAGAACTTAACTGGCCTGCACAGAGCCCTGACCTCAACTCCATCGAACACCTTTGGGATGAATTGGAACGCCAAACGGCCTAATCAACCAACATCAGTGCCCGACTTCACTAATGCTCTTGTGACTGAATGGAAGAAAGTCCCCACAGCAATGTTCCAACATCTCCTTTCCTCCTCTTCCCCTCCACTCTCCTTTCCTCCTCCCCTCTCCTCCTTCTCCTTTCCTCCTCCTCCTCCCCTCTCCTTCCTCTTCCCTCTCCCTCCCCTCTCCTCCACTCTCCTTTCCTCCTGCTCCTCCTCCTCTCCTCTCCTCCCCCTCCTCCTCCAACCCCTCTCTCCCTTCTCCTCCCCTCTCCTTTCCTCCTCCTCCTCCTCCTCCCCTCTCCTCCTCCTCCCCTCTCCTCCCTTCTCCTCCCCTCTCCTTTCCTCCTCCTCCTCCTACTCCCCTCTCCTTTCCTCCTCCCTTCTCCTCCCCTCTCCTCCCCTCTCCTTTCCTCCTGCTCCTCCCCCTCCTCCCCTCACCTCTCCTCCTCCCCTCCCATCTACTCCCCTCTCCTCCCCTCTCTTCCCCTCTCCTCTCCTCCTCCTACTCCTCCTCCCCCTCTCCTCTCCTCTCCTCCGCTCCCCTCTCTTCCCCTCTCCTTTCCTCCTCCTCCTCCTGCCCTGCCCTCTCCTCTCCTCTCCTCTCCTCTCCTCTCCTCTCCTCTCCTCTCCTCTCCTCTCCTCTCCTCTCCTCCTGCCCTCTCCTCCACTATCTTCCCCTCTCCTCTCCTCCCCTCTCCTCCTCCTCCTCCTCCCCTCTCTTCCCCTCTCTTCCCCTCTCCTCCCCTCTCCTCCTCCCCTCTTCTCCTCTCCTCCCCTCTCCTCCCCTCCCCTCTTCTCTCCTCTCCTCTAACGCTCTCCTCTCCTCTCCTCCCTTCCCCTCTCCTCTCCTCTCCTCTCCTCCCTCCTCCTCTCCTCTCCTCTCCTACTCCCATCTCCTCTCCTCTCCTCTCCTCTCCTCTCCTCTCCTCTCCTCTCCTCTCCTCTCCTCTCCTCTCCTCTCCTCTCCTCCTCCCTCCTCCCCTCCTCCCCTCCTCCTCTCCTCCCTCCTCCTCTGGACCATTATTCCCCCTGAACAGAATGGGTCTCAGGGGAGCAGGGAGGGAGACAGCGAACAGCAGCCCAATGCTTTGCTGGCAACAGCCATGACAGAGTCAATGTCAGACGGAGAGAGAGAGAGGGTGAGCAGAAGCAGCTGGGTCTGTCAGTCAGTAAAAACAGCTCCAGTTTGAATGGCATCTGGACTGGAGGCCTGGTGTGTCCCACAGCACAGACATCATATCACTAGCTGTGTCTCCCACAAAGACCACTGGCTGGATCACTCCTCTCTCTGAACAGGTCAAGGTGCTGTCTGTTTCTAACTACCTGACTATTCTAACTACCTGACTATTCTAACTACCTGACTATCCTAACTACCTGACTATTCTAACTACCTGACCATCCTAACTACCTGACTATTCATCAGTTGGATCTCTCTGAACAGGTCAAGGTGCTGTCTGTTTCTAACTATCTGACTATTCATCAGTTGGATCTCTCTGAACAGGTCAAGGTGCTGTCTGTTTCTTACTACCTGACTATTCATCAGTTGGATCTCTCTGAACAGGTCACGGTGCTGTCTGTTTCTAACTACCTGACTATTCATCAGTTGGATCTCTCTGAACAGGTCACGGTGCTGTCTGTTTCTAACTACCTGACTATTCATCAGTTGGATCTCTCTGAACAGGTCACGGTGCTGTCTGTTTCTAACTACCTGACTATTCATCAGTTGGATCTCTCTGAACAGGTCAAGGTACTGTCTGTTTCATTTAGAGGATTATTCAGAAGATAATGTGAAAGAACCTCTGGAGGACACTAGCAGTTGTTCGTCATTTCAATATGGGCCTGTTACAGAGGCATTGTTTCATTTGTGGGCCCACACAGACAGGCATGCCAACAGAGGGACCGTCTTGAAGTGGGTGTCCCCAGTCAGCCTGTGAGACTGATGTGTGCAAACCCTGGTCTGTGCCCTGCTTGACTGTCTGCCTGCCTGCCCTGTCAACCCCTGGGGCACTCAGACCAGAATCTGCAACCAGACCGACTACACCACCCTAGAGTCTAGACCCATTAGGGTGTGCCCATCTCCCCTCATCCTCCCTTGCTATGGGCACACTGAGAGACCAGGGCTCTTCCTAGAGCCACCCTACTGTAGCATGCAATCAGAGCCTAGCTGAGAGATAAAAAGGGATATTCCCTGTCCAGACGTAGCAATTCAGCAGGGACGGATCCTGGTTAACAACTACAGGGTTTAAGGCCCAGTTTTTCACACACACACACACACACACACACACACACACACACACACACACACACACACACACACAC
>NC_143029.1:89215000-89232500 GCF_057628025.1 Oncorhynchus mykiss | reverse complement strand
AGCATTAAAGAGACAGATCGTTGAGGCAGACGCAGAATGCAAGCAAACGACAGGGAAAGATGGTATCCAATGGAATCAGAGGAAATAAATTATTGATTCATTAAAGTAGATTCAATTTTTTTTTTAGATCCAATTCACTGCCAGCTCCGCCCACACCATTGTCCTCCCACACCATTGTCCTCCCACACCATTGTCCTCCCACATCATTGTCCTCCCACATCATTGTCCTCCCACATCATTGTCCTCCCACATCATTGTCCTCCCACATCATTGTCCTCCCACACCATTGTCCTCCCACATCATTGTCCTCCCACATCATTGTCCTCCCACATCAATGTCCTCCCACATCATTGTCCTCCCACATCAATGTCCTCCCACATCATTGTCCTCCCACGTCATTGTCCTCCCACATCATCAAAACAATGTCCAATATCGCTGTCTTTCAATGTGCATATTAGTCAAAGGTGAGTTATATTATTCTATTGTTATGGGTATAGATTACCTCTTTAATTGTGTTGATTTGATGGAGCGGAACTTTTGTCATAAACTATATATTGTCCAGGCTGTATCACATTGGGAGTCCAATATGGATTGATTGGGAGTCCAATATGGATTGATTGGGAGTCCAATAGGGATTGATTGGGAGTCCAATATGGATTGATTGGGAGTCCAATATGGATTGATTGGGAGTCCAATAGGGATTGATTGGGAGTCCAATAGGGATTGATTGGGAGTCCAATATGGATTGATTGGGAGTCCAATAGGGATTGATTGGGAGTCCAATAGGGATTGATTGGGAGTCCAATATGGATTGATTGGGAGTCCAACATGGATTGATTGGGAGTCCAATATGGATTGATTGGGAGTCCAATATGGATTGATTGGGAGTCCAATAGGGATTGATTGGGAGTCCAATAGGGATTGATTGGGAGACCAATATGGATTGATTGGGAGGCCAATATGGATTGATTGGGAGTCCCATAGAGCGGCGCACAATTGACCCAGCGTCGTTCGGCTTTGGCTGGAGTAAGCCGTCATTGTAAATGAGAATTTGCTCTTAATAGTTAAATAAAGGATACATTTAATTTGATTTAAACAAAAACTAAAAATATACATATAATGTTCCTTTATCATAATATATACATTATAAGTAAAATGACATACATTGTTTCTTTCTTTGTGGTATATGGGGTATCTGTGGTATATGGGGTATCTGAGGTATATGGGGTATCTGAGGTATATGGGGTATCTGAGGTATATGGGGTATCTGAGGTATATGGGGTATCTGAGGTATATGGGGTATCTGAGGTATATGGGGTATCTGAGGTATATGGGGTATCTGAGGTATATGGGGTATTTGTGGTATATGGGTATCTGAGGTATATGGGGTATTTGTGGTATATGGGGTATCTGAGGTATATGGGGTATCTGAGGTATATGGGGTATCTGAGGTATATGGGGTATCTGAGGTATATGGGGTATCTGAGGTATATGGGGTATTTGAGGTATATGGGGTATCTGAGGTATATGGGGTATCTGAGGTATATGGGGTATTTGTGGTATATGGGGTATCTGAGGTATATGGGGTGTTTGTGGTATATGGGTATCTGAGGTATATGGGGTATCTGAGGTATATGGGGTGTTTGTGGTATATGGGGTATTTGAGGTATATGGGGTGTTTGAGGTATATCGGGTATTTGTGGTATATGGGTATCTGGTATATGGGTATCTGAATGTGTAACCATGGTGACAGCATTCCCACTTCCTACCCCACTAGTCTGAATGTGTAGCCATGGTGACAGCATTTCCACTTCCTACCCCACTTGTCTGAATGTGTAACAATGGTGACAGCATTTCCACTTCCTACCCCACTAGTCTGTCTGAATGTGTAACCATGGTGTCAGCATTTCCACTTCCTACCCCACTAGTCTGAATGTGTAACCATGGTGACAGCATTTCCACTTCCTACCCCACTAGTCTGAATGTGTAGCCATGGTGACAACATTTCCACTTCCTACCCCACTAGTCTGAATGTGTAGCCATGGTGACAGCTGGTGTGTATATGGTCCTTTCTTGTTGGTCCAAAACATTTGTTTGAGATTCATGATATATTGTGGAACATCCTATTAGTCCGATGGAGGTTTTTTTGTGTGTTTTGGATTGGGTTTTGGATTGGGTTTTGGGTTGGGTTTTGGGTTGGGTTTTGGGTTGGGTTTTGGGTTGGGTTTTGGATTGGGTTTTGGATTGGGTTTTGGGTTGGGTTTTGGGTTGGGTTTTGGGTTGGGTTTTGGGTTGGGTTTTGGATTGGGTTTTGGGTTGGGTTTTGGATTGGGTTTTGGATTGGGTTTTGGGTTGGGTTTTGGATTGGGTTTTGGATTGGGTTTTGTGTTTGTCAACAACCCTCATTTCCATCAGTGTCAGCTAATTGTCTTACCTTTGAGCATATAAACAAACAATGTGTTTTTACTGTACGGTAGGTAGTATGACCAGGCTTACCTGTTGGCATCCAGGGGTCTGCTGTGGGCTTCACTCTGGTGTTGGCCTGTTCCCAATCTAGATCGTCCTCTCTCCCCTGGCTGTACCCGCAGGCTGCGAACGGCTTGTCAAAGTCACAATCACCTGTTACAAAAGACAGAAGAGAATCATTCACAATTAATATTGTTCCTTCTAACTCCACACCGGTAGTGAATGAACACATACTCTACATTCATAACATTCTTCTCCTCAGCTTTAACTCTTTTTATTCCCCCCCCCTCCAAAAAAACATAAGCATCGATATTCATAATGCAATATGGCCGCCGATGCTAAGATGGTGAGATGGTGAGAGGGTGAGATGATGAGATGGTGAGATGATGAGATGGTGAGATGATGAGATGGTGAGATGATGAGATGGTGAGATGATGAGATGGTGAGATGCTGAGATGATGAGATGGTGAGATGATGAGATGGTGAGATGCTGAGATGGTGAGATGATGAGATGGTGAGATGGTGAGATGATGAGATGATGAGATGATGAGATGGTGAGATGATGAGATGATGACATGATGAGATGGTGAGATGGTGAGATGATGAGATGATGAGGTGATGAGATGGTGAGATGGTGAGATGATGAGGTGGTGAGATGATGAGATGCTGAGATGATGAGATGGTGAGATGGTGAGATGATGAGGTGGTGAGATGATGAGATGATGAGATGGTGAGATGGGTTTAAAGTGAGACAAAGTAAAGAATTACTGCAGCCGTCGAGGCACAACACACATTAGCGTCATTAGCCAACACGGCAGCCCAATTTCACCCTATTCCCTGTGTGTGTGTGTGTGTGTGTGTGTGTGTGTGTGTGTGTGTGTGTGTGTGTGTGTGTGTGTGTGTGTGTCAGGCGTAGGCTATACAGTACCCTATTCCCTGTGTGTGTGTGTGTGTGTGTCAGGCGTAGGCTATACGGTACCCTATTCCCTGTGGCCCTGGTCAACACTACAACCGCTGAGGCAGTCATTTGGACTGCTCATCAATTTAACTGATTTATAACTCTGCCATTTCAAAGTTATGCCCCCCTCCATCCTTGACTTTCACTAAATCAGTCTATATAACACACTGGCATTGTTAGAATCACATTCACAAACACAATTGGAGTTATAAACCACTTTTAGGGGGACAGTCTTGCCCCTCCTTCTCCTGATAGTACAGATGTAGGATCTTAATTTGAGCCAGTTTTCTACAGCAGGAAAATTAATCCTGCAGCAACAGGAAATGTGAATTATTATGTGGATTATAATTAATGGACCATTTTTGTAGGGGTTTATACATTTTTCGTAAGGTAAAAATTAAGTCTGGCATTTCAAAGTGGAAATTACAAACTTCAGAAGCCTTTTTAAACCTAAATTAGACTACACTTTAAAAAATGTCCTGCAACAGGGTGATCAAATTAAGATGCTACATCTATAGGGCCTCCTTCTTCCAATAGTTGAAGGTGCCATGCCCAGTTTTTCAACCTGATAATTGCCTGGAAACTAGACTGAAACTAATTTCACACATTTAACAACAGATGAAATAAATGAAGTACAGTAATGATGGGTATACATGGGGAGAATGGGTGAGCTGTGGAGAGAGAGGGGAAGCAGACAATGGATCAGACGGCTGTGAGGAGGCTCCCGTCGTTGGTCTGTTCCTGTGTTCTACAACATGCTTGCTATGTGTTATCTTTTTTGTTAAGTTTTTAATTGAAAAACGTAGCAGCGACTCTTCCTGGTGTCACAAAACATGAAACATATTAATAGGCAAGAACAGCCCAAGGACAAAACTACATTGAATGAAAAAATATATATTTAAAAAGGCACACGTAGCCTTCATATCAATACCAATACACACACAAACTATCTGGGTCAAATAGAGGAGAGGCGTTGTGCCGTGAGGTGTTGCTTCATCTGTTTTCTGAAACCAGGTTAGCTGTTCATTTGTGCAATATGAGATGGAACCTAGTTCCCTGTAATATACTGTACGCTTTCTTGAATTTGTTCTGGATTTGGGGACTGTGAAAAGACCCCTGGTGACATGTCAGGTGGGGCGAGAGTGTGTGTGTGTCAGTGCTGTGTGTAAGTTGACTATGCAAACAACAAATACATTTATGTTTCTTATAAAAAACAAAAAGTGGTCAAATAGGGGAGAGGCGCAGGCAATCTCTCCTCAACTCTTAGCCAAGAGAGCATGCATAGTATATACATCAGCCCTCTGACTACAATGAAGAGCAAGACGTGTCGCTCTGTTCTGGGGCCAGATGCAGCTTAATAACTAGGTCCTTCTTTGCAACTCGTGACCACATGACTGGACAATAATCAAGATAAGATAAAACTAGAGCCTGCGGGACTTACTTTTTGGAGCTGAGCTCCCTGCTATCAACGCACAATGTGTTGTTCAAGCAGTGCATGAACGACACCATGCCTAGGAGATACTTCGTCATGAGTCTAGCACAACAGGCTACATGACAGACGTATAAGGACCAAGGCAGCAGAAAAGATTCCACGCCAGCTGCTGCTGCGGGAGCTAAATTGCACACAGTTCCCAGGGAGGAGACAGTTCCAGGTGGCCAGATGCCCAAAGAACAGAACCCCAAGACACCTGTGACACCTGCAAGCGACTTGTTTGTGGGAAGTGATGCGAGCAAGTGATGTGTCGACTGTTAGGACAAGGAATAACAGCTAAATGAAATCCAACTCGTGCCATTGTGTGAAGACGCAGACCTTGTCAGCCAGACAATAACTGTCTTGCTGACAGTGTGTCTTGGTGGTTGGGGTCTTGGTGGTTGAGGATCTTGGTGTTTGGGGTCTTGGTGGTTGAAGATCTTGGTGGTTGGGGTCTTGGTGGTTGAGGATCTTGGTGGTTGGGGTCTTGGTGGTTGGGGTCTTGGTGGTTGAGGGTCTTGGTGGTTGAGAATCTTGGTGGTTGGGGTCTTGGTGGTTGGGGTCTTGGTGGTTGAGAATATTGGTGGTTGGGGTCTTGGTGGTTGGGGTCTTGGTGGTTGAGGATCTTGGTGGATGGGGTCTCGGTGGTTGGGGTCTTGGTGGTTAAGGATCTTGGTGGTTGAGGATCTTGGTGGTTGGGGTCTTTATTTTATTTTGTCATTATAATAGAAGCTGTTCCAACACAAGTGCTGTCTGTTTCATAGTTGGAGTAAAGGCACTCCATTAATAAAATGAGTTGAACACACCATGAATACAATGTTTTGAACTCTTCAAATGCAGAAGGGGGTTTATTTTTTATTTTTACATATAGCATTATACAGTAACATAAACTACTTAAAATGCTATTGTGTTATTTGAACAAATTTTTTTGCATTCTAAAGTTACTTAATACCGTAATTGTGTTGTATGGCCTTACAGGAGGGAGGGGCCTTTATATTGTGTTGTATGGCCTTACAGGAGGGAGGAGCCTTTATATTGTGTTGTATGGCCTTACAGGAGGGAGGAGCCTTTATATTGTGTTGTATGGCCTTACAGGAGGGAGGAGCCTTTATATTGTGTTGAATAGGTGGGAGGAGACTTTACATCGTGTTGAATAGGTGGGAGGAGACTTTACATTGTGTTGAATAGGTGGGAGGAGACTTGACATCGTGTTGAATAGGTGGGAGGAGACTTTACATCGTGTTGAATAGGTGGGAGGAGACTTTACATTGTGTTGAATAGGTGGGAGGAGACTTTACATCGTGTTGAATAGGTGGGAGGAGACTTTACATCGTGTTGAATAGGTGGGAGGAGACTTTACATTATGTTGAATAGGTGGGAGGAGACTTTACATTGTGTTGAATAGGTGGGAGGAGACTTTACATTGTGTTGAATAGGTAGGAGGAGCCTTTATATTGTTTTGAAAAGGTGGGAGGAGACTTTACATCGTGTTGAATAGGTGGGAGGAGACTTTACATTGTGTTGAATAGGTAGGAGGAGACTTTACATTGTGTTGAATAGGTAGGAGGAGCCTTTATATTGTTTTGAAAAGGTGGGAGGAGACTTTACATTGTGTTGAATAGGTGGGAGGAGACTTTACATCGTGTTGAATAGGTGGGAGGAGACTTTACATTATGTTGAATAGGTAGGAGGAGCCTTTATATTGTTTTGAAAAGGTGGGAGGAGACTTTACATCGTGTTGAATAGGTGGGAGGAGACTTTACATCGTGTTGAATAGGTGGGAGGAGACTTTACATCGTGTTGAATAGGTGGGAGGAGACTTTACATTATGTTGAATAGGTGGGAGGAGACGTTACATTGTGTTGAATAGGTGGGAGGAGACTTTACATTGTGTTGAATACACACACACACACATACAGACACACACATACAGACACACACACACACACACACACACACACACACAAACAAAAACACACACACACACCATGCAGGTCATAATGGTTCCTCTCCGTCATCTTCAGAGTCAAGGCAGTAGAATGGATTACAGTGGGTTGTGAGAGAGAGTATATGGTTCCGTACTGTGTGTGTGTGTGTGTGTGTGTGTGTGTGTGTGTGTGTGTGTGTGTGTGTGTGTGTGAAACTAAAGACAGGTGAAAAGCAGAACAGCAACATCCCATAGACTGAATCTCAACACTAACTATGTGGAGGCTATATGCAGGGTGTTACGGTACAGAGTCAATGTGGAGGCTATATACAGGGGGTACCAGTACAGAGTCAACGTGTGGGGGCATCGGTTAGTCGAGGTAATTGAGGTAATATGCACATGTAGGTAGAGTTATTAAAGTGACTATGCATAGATAATAAACAGAGAGTAGCAGCAGCGTAGAAGAGGGGGGGGCAATGCAAATAGTTTGGGTAGTCATTTGATTAGATGTTCAGGAGTCTTATGGCTTGGGGGTAGAAGCTGTTTAGAAGCCTCTTGGACCTAGACTTGGCGCTCTGGTATTGCTTGCCGTGCGGTAGCTCAGAGAACAGTCTATGACTAGGGTGGCTGGAATTTTTGACAATCTTTAGGGCCTTCCTCTGACCCCGCCTGGTGTAGAGGTCCTGGATGGCAGGAAGCTCGGCCCTGGTAATATACTGTGCCGTACGCACTACCCCCTGTAGTGCCTTGCGGCCGGAGGCCGAGCAGTTGCCATAACAGGCAGTGATGCAACCGGTCAGGATGCTCTCGATGGTGCAGCTGTAGAACCTTTTGAGGACCCATGACAAATCTTTCTAGTTTCCTGAGGGGGAATAGATGTTGTCGTGCCTTCTTCACGACTGTCTTGGTGTGCTTGGACCATGTTAATTTGTTGGTAATGTGGACACCAAGGAACTTGAAGCTCTCAACCTGCTCCACTACAGCCCCGTCGATGAGAATGGGGGCGTGCTCAGTCCTCCTTTTCCTGTAGTCCACAATCATCTCCTTCGTCTTGATCACGTTGAGGGATAGGTTGTTATTCTGGCACCACACGGTCAGGTTCCTTAATTCCTCCCTGTAGACTGTCTCGTAGTTGTTGGTGATCGGCAAACTTAATGATGGTGTTGGGAGTCGTACCTGGCCGTGCAGTCATGAGTGAACAGGGAGTATAGGAGGGGACTAAGCACGCACCCTTGAGGGGCCCCCGTGTTGAGGATCAGCTTGGCGGATGTGTTGTTTACCCTTGCCACCTGGGGGCGGCCCCTTACCACCTGGGGGCGGCCCGTCAGATGGTGCAGTTGAATAAATCAATGAGTCTGAAATGGCACCCTATTCCCTATTTAGTGCACTACTTTTAAAAGTAGAACTGCCGAGGGACCTCCCTTCGAGCTAACGAGCAGTCGTTTAAACTGAAACATTATAACAATGTGTGATTAATACATTTCATATGTACTATTGTAAAAACAAGCATTTGGTTGTGTTTATGAAGGTCTTAATGAAGTGACATTAGAATACAAACAATTATTTAAAATAACACAGTAGCATTTTATAAAGCAACACCTATAAGGCCATTCAACACAATGTAAAAGGCTCCTCCCACCTATAAGGCCATTCAACACAATGTAAAAGGCTCCTCCCACCTGTAAGGCCATTCAACACAATGTAAAAGGCTCCTCCCACCTGTAAGGCCATTCAACACAATGTAAAAGGCTCCTCCCACCTATAAGGCCATTCAACACAATGTAAAAGGCTCCTCCCACCTATAAGGCCATTCAACACAATGTAAAAGGCTCCTCCCACCTATAAGGCCATTCAACACAATGTAAAAGGCTCCTCCCACCTATAAGGCCATTCAACACAATGTAAAAGGCTCCTCCCACCTATAAGGCCATTCAACACAATGTAAAATGCTCCTCCCACCTATAAGGCCATTCAACACAATGTAAAAGGCTCCTCCCACTTATAAGGCCATTCAACACAATGTAAAAGGCTCCTCCCACCTAAAAGGCCATTCAACACAATGTAAAAGGCTCCTCCCACCTATAAGGCCATTCAACACAATGTAAAAGGCTCCTCCCACCTATAAGGCCATTCAACACAATGTTAAAGGCTCCTCCCACCTATAAGGCCATTCAACACAATGTAAAAGGCTCCTCCCACCTATAAGGCCATTCAACACAATGTTAAAGGCTCCTCCCACCTATAAGGCCTTTCAACACAATGTAAAAGGCTCCTCCCACCTATAAGGCCATTCAACACAATGTAAAAGGCTCCTCCCACCTATAAGGCCAATCAACACAATGTAAAAGGCTCCTCCCACCTATAAGGCCATTCAACACAATGTAAAAGGCTCCTCCCACCTATAAGGCCATTCAACACAATGTAAAAGGCTCCTCCCACCTATAAGGCCATTCAACACAATGTAAAAGGCTCCTCCCACCAATTCAAAACAAGGTAAAGGCTTGGCTCCTCCCACCTATAAGGCCATTCAACACAATGTAAAAGGCTCCTCCCACCAATTCAAAACAAGGTAAAGGCTTGGCTCCTCCCACCTATAAGGCCATTCAACACAATGTAAAAGGCTCCTCCCACCAATTCAAAACAAGGTAAAGGCTTGGCTCCTCCCACCTATAAGGCCATTCAACACAATGTAAAAGGCTCCTCCCTTCAATTCAAAACAAGGTAAAGGCTTGGCTCCTCCCACCTATAAGGCCATTCAACACAATGTAAAAGGCTCCTCCCACCTGTAAGGCCATTCAACACAATGTAAAAGGCTCCTCCCACCTGTAAGGCCATTCAACACAATGTAAAAGGCTCCTCCCACCTATAAGGCCATTCAACACAATGTAAAAGGCTCCTCCCACCTATAAGGCCATTCAACACAATGTAAAAGGCTCCTCCCACCTATAAGGCCATTCAACACAATGTAAAAGGCTCCTCCCACCTGTAAGGCCATTCAACACAATGTAAAAGGCTCCTCCCACCTATAAGGCCATTCAACACAATGTAAAAGGCTCCTCCCACCTGTAAGGCCATTCAACACAATGTAAAAGGCTCCTCCCACCTATAAGGCCATTCAACACAATGTAAAAGGCTCCTCCCACCAATTCAAAACAAGGTAAAGGCTTGGCTCCTCCCACCTATAAGGCCATTCAACACAATGTAAAAGGCTCCTCCCACCAATTCAAAACAAGGTAAAGGCTTGGCTCCTCCCACCTATAAGGCCATTCAACACAATGTAAAAGGCTCCTCCCACCAATTCAAAACAAGGTAAAGGCTTGGCTCCTCCCACCTATAAGGCCATTCAACACAATGTAAAAGGCTCCTCCCACCTATAAGGCCATTCAACACAATGTAAAAGGCTCCTCCCACCAATTCAAAACAAGGTAAAGGCTTGGCTCCTCCCACCTATAAGGCCATTCAACACAATGTAAAAGGCTCCTCCCACCAATTCAAAACAAGGTAAAGGCTTGGCTCCTCCCACCTATAAGGCCATTCAACACAATGTAAAAGGCTCCTCCCACCAATTCAAAACAAGGTAAAGGCTTGGCTCCCCCCACCTATAAGGCCATTCAACACAATGTAAAAGGCTCCTCCCACCAATTCAAAACAAGGTAAAGGCTTGGCTCCTCCCACCTATAAGGCCATTCAACACAATGTAAAAGGCTCCACCCACCAATTCAAAACAAGGTAAAGGCTTGGCTCCTCCCACCTATAAGGCCATTCAACACAATGTAAAAGGCTCCTCCCACCAATTCAAAACAAGGTAAAGGCTTGGCTCCTCCCACCTATAAGGCCATTCAACACAATGTAAAAGGCTCCTCCCACCTATAAGGCCATTCAACACAATGTAAAAGGCTCCTCCCACCTATAAGGCCATTCAACACAATGTAAAAGGCTCCTCCCACCAATTCAAAACAAGGTAAAGGCTTGGCTCCTCCCACCTATAAGGCCATTCAACACAATGTAAAAGGCTCCTCCCACCAATTCAAAACAAGGTAAAGGCTTGGCTCCTCCCACCTATAAGGCCATTCAACACAATGTAAAAGGCTCCTCCCACCTATAAGGCCATTCAACACAATGTAAAAGGCTCCTCCCACCTATAAGGCGATACAACACACACACACACCCAAACACACACCCAAACACACACATACTCAAACACACACACACACCCAAACACACACACACACACACACACACACACACACACACACCCAAACACACACACACACCCAAACACATATGTTGGATAAAACCACTGTCTTTTCATTAAAAACATAAATTGGATAAAACCACTGTCTTTTTAGGCCAGACCACATCTCTCATCTCCTCCAAGCATCATAACATGAACACAGGTCTTTATGTATGTGTGTGTCTGTGTGTCTGTGTGTGTGTGTGTGTGTGTGTGTGTGTGTGTGTGTGTGTGTGTGTGTGTGTGTGTGTGTGTGTATGTGTGTGTGTGTGTGTATTTGTGTGTGTGTGTGTGTGTATGTGTGTGTGTGTGTGTGTGTGTGTGTGTGTGTGTGTGTGTGTGTGTGTGTGTGTGTGTGTGTGTGTGTATGTGTGTGTGTGTGTGTATTTGTGTGTGTGTGTGTGTGAACCCTGCTCTTTGTTTTATCATTCATCTCCACGGTGACATTTACAGCACAGTATTATAATGAGACCCTAACCAGAGCAGCGTTAGATAATTCAAATGGAGAGATGCTTCATAAGGCCACAAGCTAATAATGAATGTACTTCTAACCGTGGCCCGGTTCTGACGGGGTGGACATCTAGACAATATATCATTATATTGGTACAAAAAAGGTTGAGGATCACAATAGGAGAGGAAGTCTAGTGGCAGACTGAGTGTATTCGCCTTGGTTCTAACTTGTCAGGCTGTGTATGCTACAATATATGAATGCTGTTCAGATGCCTCAGCCGGTGGTACTACAGTACTCAGTATTGGAATGGTTACTACTTATTAAAACGACATCCTGTGTATAAAACAACACATAGCAACACACTAGACTCAGCTACTATGAAAACAACAAATACAAAAAACAGAAATATACAAACAAGAGTACATATATAATAATAATAATTTTGCACGCCCAATTTTTCAGTTTTTCATTTGTTAAAAAAGTTTGAAATGTCCAATAAATGTCGTTCCACTTCATGATTGTGTCCCACTTGTTGTTGATTCTTCACAAAAAAAATACAGTTTTATATCTTTATGTTTGAAGCCTGAAATGTGGCAAAAGGTCGCAAAGTTCAAGGGGGCCGAATACTTTCGCAAGGCACTGTATGAACTTTAACGGACATATATCGAGATCTGGTACTCCCTGTATATATATATCGAGATCTGGTACTCCCTGTATATATATATCGAGATCTGGTACTCCCTGTATATATATATTGAGATCTGGTACTCCCTGTATATATATATCGAGATCTGGTACTCCCTGTATATATATATCGAGATCTGGTACTCCCTGTATATATATATCGAGATCTGGTACTCCCTGTATATATATATCGAGATCTGGTACTCCCTGTATATATATATTGAGATCTGGTACCCCCTGTATATATTGAGATCTGGTACTCCCTGTATATATTGAGATCTGGTACTCCCTGTATATATTGAGATCTGGTACTCCCTGTATGTATCGAGATCTGGTACTCCCTGTATGTATATATCGAGATCTGGTACTCCCTGTATATATATATTGAGATCTGGTACTCCCTGTATATATTGAGATCTGGTACTCCCTGTATATATTGAGATCTGGTACTCCCTGTATATATTGAGATCTGGTACTCCCTGTATATATTGAGATCTGGTACTCCCTGTATGTATCGAGATCTGGTACTCCCTGTATATATTGAGATCTGGTACTCCCTGTATGTATCGAGATCTGGTACTCCCTGTATATATTGAGATCTGGTACTCCCTGTATATATTGAGATCTGGTACTCGCTGTATATATTGAGATCTGGTACTCCCTGTATATATTGAGATCTGGTACTCCCTGTATATATATATCGAGATCTGGTACTCCCTGTATATATTGAGATCTGGTACTCCCTGTATATATTGAGATCTGGTACTCCCTGTATATATTGAGATCTGGTACTCCCTGTATATATTGAGATCTGGTACTCCCTGTATGTATCGAGATCTGGTACTCCCTGTATGTATCGAGATCTGGTACTCCCTGTATGTATCGAGATCTGGTACTCCCTGTATATATTGAGATCTGGTACTCCCTGTATATATTGAGATCTGGTACTCCCTGTATATATTGAGATCTGGTACTCCCTGTATGTATCGAGATCTGGTACTCCCTGTATGTATCGAGATCTGGTACTCCCTGTATATATTGAGATCTGGTACTCCCTGTATATATTGAGATCTGGTACTCCCTGTATATATTGAGATCTGGTACACCCTGTATATATTGAGATCTGGTACTCCCTGTATATATTGAGATCTGGTACTCCCTGTATGTATCGAGATCTGGTACTCCCTGTATATATTGAGATCTGGTACTCCCTGTATATATTGAGATCTGTTACTCCCTGTATATATTGAGATCTGGTACTCCCTGTATGAATCGAGATCTGGTACTCCCTGTATATATTGAGATCTGGTACTCCCTGTATATATTGAGATCTGGTACTCCCTGTATATATTGAGATCTGGTACTCCCTGTATATATTGAGATCTGGTACTCCCTGTATATATATATTGAGATCTGGTACTCCCTGTATATATATATTGAGATCTGGTACTCCCTGTATATATATATTGAGATCTGGTACTCCCTGTATATATTGAGATCTGGTACTCCCTGTATATATTGAGATCTGGTACTCCCTGTATATATTGAGATCTGGTACTCCCTGTATATATTGAGATCTGGTACTCCCTGTATATATATATTGAGATCTGGTACTCCCTGTATATATTGAGATCTGGTACTCCCTGTATATATTGAGATCTGGTACTCCCTGTATATATATATTGAGATCTGGTACTCCCTGTATATATTGAGATCTGGTACTCCCTGTATATATTGAGATCTGGTACTCCCTGTATATATTGAGATCTGGTACTCCCTGTATATATTGAGATCTGGTACTCCCTGTATATATTGAGATCTGGTACTCCCTGTATATATTGAGATCTGGTACTCCCTGTATGTATCGAGATCTGGTACTCCCTGTATATATTGAGATCTGGTACTCCCTGTATATATTGAGATCTGGTACTCCCTGTATATATTGAGATCTGGTACTCCCTGTATATATTGAGATCTGGTACTCCCTGTATATATTGAGATCTGGTACTCCCTGTATATATACATTGAGATCTGGTACTCCCTGTATATATATATTGAGATCTGGTACTCCCTGTATATATATATTGAGATCTGGTACTCCCTGTATATATTGAGATCTGGTACTCCCTGTATGTATTGAGATCTGGTACTCCCTGTATATATTGAGATCTGGTACTCCCTGTATATATTGAGATCTGGTACTCCCTGTATATATTGAGATCTGGTACTCCCTGTATATATTGAGATCTGGTACTCCCTGTATATATTGAGATCTGGTACTCCCTGTATATATTGAGATCTGGTACTCCCTGTATATATTGAGATCTGGTACTCCCTGTATATATTGAGATCTGGTACTCCCTGTATGTATCGAGATCTGGTACTCCCTGTATGTATCGAGATCTGGTACTCCCTGTATGTATCGAGATCTGGTACTCCCTGTATATATTGAGATCTGGTACTCCCTGTATATATTGAGATCTGGTACTCCCTGTATATATTGAGATCTGGTACTCCCTGTATGTATCGAGATCTGGTACTCCCTGTATGTATCGAGATCTGGTACTCCCTGTATATATTGAGATCTGGTACTCCCTGTATATATTGAGATCTGGTACTCCCTGTATATATTGAGATCTGGTACTCCCTGTATATATTGAGATCTGGTACTCCCTGTATATATTGAGATCTGGTACTCCCTGTATGTATCGAGATCTGGTACTCCCTGTATATATTGAGATCTGGTACTCCCTGTATATATTGAGATCTGGTACTCCCTGTATATATTGAGATCTGGTACTCCCTGTATGAATCGAGATCTGGTACTCCCTGTATATATTGAGATCTGGTACTCCCTGTATATATTGAGATCTGGTACTCCCTGTATATATTGAGATCTGGTACTCCCTGTATATATTGAGATCTGGTACTCCCTGTATATATATATCGAGATCTGGTACTCCCTGTATATATTGAGATCTGGTACTCCCTGTATATATTGAGATCTGGTACTCCCTGTATATATTGAGATCTGGTACTCCCTGTATATATTGAGATCTGGTACTCCCTGTATGTATCGAGATCTGGTACTCCCTGTATGTATCGAGATCTGGTACTCCCTGTATGTATCGAGATCTGGTACTCCCTGTATATATTGAGATCTGGTACTCCCTGTATATATTGAGATCTGGTACTCCCTGTATATATTGAGATCTGGTACTCCCTGTATGTATCGAGATCTGGTACTCCCTGTATGTATCGAGATCTGGTACTCCCTGTATATATTGAGATCTGGTACTCCCTGTATATATTGAGATCTGGTACTCCCTGTATATATTGAGATCTGGTACTCCCTGTATATATTGAGATCTGGTACTCCCTGTATATATTGAGATCTGGTACTCCCTGTATGTATCGAGATCTGGTACTCCCTGTATATATTGAGATCTGGTACTCCCTGTATATATTGAGATCTGTTACTCCCTGTATATATTGAGATCTGGTACTCCCTGTATGAATCGAGATCTGGTACTCCCTGTATATATTGAGATCTGGTACTCCCTGTATATATTGAGATCTGGTACTCCCTGTATATATTGAGATCTGGTACTCCCTGTATATATTGAGATCTGGTACTCCCTGTATATATATATTGAGATCTGGTACTCCCTGTATATATATATTGAGATCTGGTACTCCCTGTATATATATATTGAGATCTGGTACTCCCTGTATATATTGAGATCTGGTACTCCCTGTATATATTGAGATCTGGTACTCCCTGTATATATTGAGATCTGGTACTCCCTGTATATATTGAGATCTGGTACTCCCTGTATATATATATTGAGATCTGGTACTCCCTGTATATATTGAGATCTGGTACTCCCTGTATATATTGAGATCTGGTACTCCCTGTATATATATATTGAGATCTGGTACTCCATGTATATATTGATATCTGGGACTCCGTGTATATATTGAGATCTGGTACTCCCTGTATATATTGAGATCTGGTACTCCCTGTATATATTGAGATCTGGTACTCCCTGTATATATTGAGATCTGGTACTCCCTGTATATATTGAGATCTGGTACTCCCTGTATGTATCGAGATCTGGTACTCCCTGTATATATTGAGATCTGGTACTCCCTGTATATATTGAGATCTGGTACTCCCTGTATATATTGAGATCTGGTACTCCCTGTATATATTGAGATCTGGTACTCCCTGTATATATTGAGATCTGGTACTCCCTGTATATATACATTGAGATCTGGTACTCCCTGTATATATATATTGAGATCTGGTACTCCCTGTATATATATATTGAGATCTGGTACTCCCTGTATATATTGAGATCTGGTACTCCCTGTATATATTGAGATCTGGTACTCCCTGTATATATTGAGATCTGGTACTCCCTGTATATATTGAGATCTGGTACTCCCTGTATATATTGAGATCTGGTACTCCCTGTATATATTGAGATCTGGTACTCCCTGTATATATTGAGATCTGGTACTCCCTGTATATATTGAGATCTGGTACTCCCTGTATATATTGAGATCTGGTACTCCCTGTATATATTGAGATCTGGTACTCCCTGTATGTATCGAGATCTGGTACTCCCTGTATGTATCGAGATCTGGTACTCCCTGTATGTATCGAGATCTGGTACTCCCTGTATATATTGAGATCTGGTACTCCCTGTATATATTGAGATCTGGTACTCCCTGTATATATTGAGATCTGGTACTCCCTGTATGTATCGAGATCTGGTACTCCCTGTATGTATCGAGATCTGGTACTCCCTGTATATATTGAGATCTGGTACTCCCTGTATATATTGAGATCTGGTACTCCCTGTATATATTGAGATCTGGTACTCCCTGTATATATTGAGATCTGGTACTCCCTGTATATATTGAGATCTGGTACTCCCTGTATATATTGAGATCTGGTACTCCCTGTATATATTGAGATCTGGTACTCCCTGTATATATTGAGATCTGGTACTCCCTGTATATATTGAGATCTGGTACTCCCTGTATATATTGAGATCTGGTACTCCCTGTATATATATATTGAGATCTGGTACTCCCTGTATATATTGAGATCTGGTACTCCCTGTATATATATATTGAGATCTGGTACTCCCTGTATATATACATTGAGATCTGGTACTCCCTGTATATATTGAGATCTGGTACTCCCTGTATATATACATTGAGATCTGGTACTCCCTGTATATATATATTGAGATCTGGTACTCCCTGTATATATTGAGATCTGGTACTCCCTGTAT
>NC_143029.1:89195000-89210000 GCF_057628025.1 Oncorhynchus mykiss | reverse complement strand
TGCACTTGTCCTAGGGCTGTATTCCAGTTCACTTGTCCTAGGGCTGTATTCCAGTTCACTTGTCCTAGGGCTGTATTCCAGTTGCACTTGTCCTAGGGCTGTATTCCAGTTCACTTGTCCTAGGGCTGTATTCCAGTACATTTTAGCAGAGGGAATAGTAACATATTGACATAGTTTCCTTATAAACATGTTATTACATTTATAGTCAATTCCTTCTAGTTGTATTGAGGCTATAAAAAATTCTCGACAGTTGCACTTGGAGTACTGTTATATTCTTCTAACAGAAGAAGAGCATCTTTAGGGACCGCTCTAACAACAAAGTGATACTCCTCGGGAGTGAATGTAACATTGTGTTGTTCTCGTGAATTCTGGGTAATCATATATTCCGTCCGTCATTATTCAATAGTCGTTTAACCCAAATAATGTCGTTGTCAAACCAGATCTGGGAAAACAAAAATACTTGTTTTTGTATATTATGTCTTTATTATTCCAGATTGTATACCTATTTGGGGGAAAATTGTGTTTGTACGTGAGGTTCCAAGTTAGAATTACATGTTTATGAACGTTAGAAAGACGAATAGGGATTTTACCCAAATCAAAGTTACATTTGAGTAAGAATTCTAGACTGCCAATTTGTTGGAATATTAAATTAGGGATTATTTTCCAAATGCAATCCTTATTTCTTAAATAGTTTTGTATCCATTTAATCATAAATATTATATTACAATTTTATATATATATATATATATATATATATTTTTTTTTTACAATCCAGAGCGTTCAACCCTCCCTTACTTTGGGTGCTACATATTACCGCTTTTCTTAAATAATGAAGTTTATTCCTCCATATGAAGTTAAACCATTCAGTAACAACCATTGTAGTTACTGACGGGGGAACGTCCAAGGAAAGGGAGGTATAAACTAAGAAAGATCTCTTAATCACCAGGAGTTAAATCTCTTTCCAATCTTCTCCACAACAGGAGAGAAATTTCAGTTGGCCCTTTGTTTCTGATCTTTGCTAACGTTAAAACCAAGATATGTGATCACATCATTTACAGGGATATTAAATACTGAGTTTAAGTCACATCATTTCAACGCAAATAATTGACATTTCCTAATATTCAGAGATAAACCTGATACATGTGAGAAGGCATTAATACACTCAATAGCTTTCCTGACTTCATTAAGATCTTTTTATAAATAATGATGGTGTCGTCAGCCAATTGTGAAAATTGTATCTCTTTATCTTGTAACTGAACACCCCTATTCTTATTGATATGATGATATGATATGAAGTGCCAAATACTACCACACTGAATGGGGATAACACCACATATTACCACACTGAATGGGGATAACACCACATATTACCACACTGAATGGGGATAACACCACATATTACCACACTGAATGGGGATAACACCACATATTAACCACACTGAATGGGGATAACACCACATATTACCACACTGAATGGGGATAACACCACATATTACCACACTGAATGGGGATAACACCACTTATTAACCACACTGAATGGGGATAACACCACATATTACCACACTGAATGGGGATAACACCACATATTACCACACTGAATGGGGATAACACCACATATTACCACACTGAATGGGGCTAGCCCCACATATTACCACACTGAATGGGGCTAGGCCCACATATTACCACACTGAATGGGGCTAGCACCCCATATTACCACACTGAATGGGGATAACACCACATATTAACCACACTGAATGGGGCTAGCACCACTTATTAACCACACTGAATGGGGCTAGCACCACATATTAACCACACTGAATGGGGATAACACCACATATTAACCACACTGAATGGGGATAACACCACATATTACCACACTGAATGGGGATAACACCACATATTAACCACACTGAATGGGGCTAACACCACATATTACCACACTGAATGGGGATAACACCACATATTACCACACTGAATGGTGATAACACCACATATTAACCACACTGAATGGGGATAACACCACATATTACCACACTGAATGGGGATAACACCACATATTAACCACACTGAATGGGGATAACACCACATATTACCACAGTGAATGGGGATAACACCACATATTAACCACACTGAATGGGGCTAGCACCACATATTAACCACACTGAATGGGGATAACACCACATATTACCACACTGAATGGGGATAACACCACATATTAACCACACTGAATGGGGATAACACCACATATTAACCACACTGAATGGGGATAACACCACATATTACCACACTGAATGGGGATAACACCACATATTACCACACTGAATGGGGATAACACCACATATTAACCACACTGAATGGGGATAACACCACATATTACCACACTGAATGGGGATAACACCACATATTACCACACTGAATGGGGATAACACCACGTATTAACCACACTGAATGGGGATAACACCACATATTACCACACTGAATGGGGATAACACCACATATTACCACACTGAATGGGGATAACACCACATATTACCACACTGAATGGGGCTAGCCCCACATATTACCACACTGAATGGGGCTAGCCCCACATATTACCACACTGAATGGGGCTAGCACCCCATATTACCACACTGAATGGGGATAACACCACTTATTAACCACACTGAATGGGGCTAGCACCACATATTAACCACACTGAATGGGGATAACACCACATATTACCACACTGAATGGGGATAACACCACATATTAACCACACTGAATGGAGATAACACCACATATTACCACAGTGAATGGGGATAACACCACATATTAACCACACTGAATGGGGCTAGCACCACATATTAACCACACTGAATGGGGCTAGCACCACATATTAACCACACTGAATGGGGCTAGCACCACACTGAATGGGGCTAGCACCACATATTAACCACACTGAATGGGGATAACACCACATATTAACCACACTGAATGGGGATAACACCACATATTAACCACACTGAATGGGGATAACACCACATATTACCACACTGAATGGGGATAACACCACATATTACCACACTGAATGGGGATAACACCACATATTAACCACACTGAATGGGGATAACACCACATATTACCACAGTGAATGGGGATAACACCACTTATTAACCACACTGAATGGGGCTAGCACCACATATTAACCACACTGAATGGGGATAACACCACTTATTAACCACACTGAATGGGGATAACACCACATATTACCACACTGAATGGGGATAACACCACATATTACCACACTGAATGGGGATAACACCACATATTAACCACACTGAATGGGGCTAGCACCACACTCAATGGGGCTAGCACTACATGTTAACCACACTGAATGGGGCTAGCACCACACTGAATGGGGATAACACCACATATTACCACACTGAATGGGGATAACACCACATATTAACCACACTGAATGGGGCTAGCACCACACTGAATGGGGCTAGCACCACATATTAACCACACTGAATGGGGCTAGCACCACATATTAACCACACTGAATGGGGCTAGCACCACACTGAATGGGGCTAGCACTACATGTTAACCACACTGAATGGGGCTAGCACCACATATTAACCACACTGAATGAAAGCAGAGAAGAGGAATTCTGAATGTACAAAACATACAGATAAAATTGCCTTTTTCCAATATGAATTTGAGCCTCTCAAAAAAAACGTCTGAGGTTTCCTGATGAGTTGGTAAACATTCAGAAGAGATTAATCAACAACATCAATCAACAACACATATTTCCCTAGGGAGGGTTCTATTTGACACCATATGTAGCTCACACACCCAACGTAATACAATCTGACAACTGATTTAAAAGAAGTCCCTGGTAGACCATCTGAAGCTGAACTGACCCTGAAAACAGGGGTGTGTCCTTTCACAGTTGTTGTTCACGTCTAACTCTAAGGAGATGAAGATCCAAGGAAACAATGTGAAGCTTATCCACGTAGGCAGATGACGTGGTTCTGGTGGGACTCTATCTTCAAAGCTGTTACGTCACATGGGTACAGGTATTTTAAACAGACCAAGAACCTTCCAGAATGGTACCGGTCAAGTGCCCTCCACATCAATGTAGAAAAGACAAAGGAGCTGATGGCAACAACCTGCCAATGTCCCAACCACTGTCTCTGAACGACCAACCAGTGGAGGTGGTTGAGTGTTTCATATACCTAGGGATGCAAATTGATGACAAGCTGGGCTTGAAAGAGAAGGCAGACTGGAAATATATATTTATTTTTTTATCAGGAAATTTAAGGAGTTTGGGGTCAGCCAGGATGTTCTGGAGAGGATGTTCAATATGACAGTCTGGTAATCTGAGCTGGTGGAGAGGATCAATATGACAGTCTGGTAATCTGAGTTGATGGAGAGGTTCCTCACGTTCAATATGACAGTCTGGTAATCTGAGCTGGTGGAGAGGATCAATATGACAGTCTAGTCATCTGAGTTGATGGAGAGGTTCCTCACGTTCAATATGACAGTCTGGTAATCTGAGCTGGTGGAGAGGATCAATATGACAGTCTGGTAATCTGAGTTGATGGAGAGGTTCCTCACGTTCAATATGACAGTCTGGTAATCTGAGTTGATGGAGAGGATCCTCACGTTCAATATGACAGTCTGGTAATCTGAGCTGGTGGAGAGGATCAATATGACAGTCTGGTAATCTGAGTTGATGGAGAGGTTCCTCACGTTCAATATGACAGTCTGGTAATCTGAGCTGGTGGAGAGGATCAATATGACAGTCTGGTAATCTGAGCTGGTGGAGAGGTTCCTCACGTTCAATATCCTTGTCTTTAGGCTTCATCTACACTGATTGAAGTGGATTTAACAGGTGACATCAAGAAGGGATCATAAGTTTCACCTGTATTCACCTGGTCAGTCTATATCATGGAAAGAGCAGGGTGGTCCTAATATTTTGTACACTCAGTGTACGTGTATGTGTTCTTTTTAATATAAGGTGATATCCTGGATGGACAATACAGTTATATTCTATTCTATGTTCTCACAAATCATACTGCCTGATGTCCTCACAAATCATTCTGCCTGTTGTCCACACAAGTCATACTGCCTGTTGTCCACACAAGTCATACTGCCTGTTGTCCACACAAGTCATACTGCCTGTTGTCCACACAAATCATACTGCCTGATGTCCTCACTAGTCATACTGTCCGATGTCCTCACTAGTCATACTGCCTGATGTCCTCACTAGTCATACTGCCCGATGTCCTCACTAGTCATACTGCCTGATGTCCCCACTAGTCATACTGCCTGATGTCCTCACAAGTCATACTGTCCACAAGTCATACTGTCAAATGTTCTCACAAGTCATACTGCCTGATGTCCTCACAAGTCATACTGCCTGGTGTCCTCACAAGTCATACTGCCCACAAGTGATACTGCCTGATGTCCTCACAAGCCATACTGCCTGATGTCCTCACAAGTCATACTGCCCACAAGTCATACTGCCTGATGTCCTCACTAGTCATACTGTCTGATGTCATCACAAGTCATACTGTCTAATGTCCTCACAAGTCATACTGTCTAATGTCCTCACAAGTCATACTGTCTAATGTTCTCACAAGTCATACTGCCCACAAGCCATACTGTCTAATGTCCTCACTAGTCATACTGTCTAATGTTCTCACAAGTCATACTGCCTGATGTCCTCACTAGTCATACTGTCTAATGTTCTCACAAGCCATACTGTCTAATGTCCTCAAAAGTCATACTGCCCACAAGTCATACTGCCTGATGTCCTCACAAGCCATGCTGTCTAATGTCCTCACTAGTCATACTGTCTGATGTCATCACAAGTCATACTGTCTAATGTCCTCACAAGTCATACTGTCTAATGTCCTCACAAGTCATACTGTCTAATGTTCTCACAAGTCATACTGCCCACAAGCCATACTGTCTAATGTCCTCACTAGTCATACTGTCTAATGTTCTCACAAGTCATACTGCCTGATGTCCTCACTAGTCATACTGTCTAATGTTCTCACAAGCCATACTGTCTAATGTCCTCAAAAGTCATACTGCCCACAAGTCATACTGCCTGATGTCTTCACAAGTCATACTGCCCACAAGTCATACTGCCTGATGTTCTCACAAGTCATACTGCCTGATGTCCTCACAAGTCATACTGCCTGATGTTCTCACAAGTCATACTGCCCACAAGCCATACTGTCTAATGTCCTCACTAGTCATACTGTCTAATGTTCTCACAAGTCATACTGCCTGATGTCCTCACTAGTCATACTGTCTAATGTTCTCACAAGCCATACTGTCAAATGTCCTCAAAAGTCATACTGCCCACAAGTCATACTGCCTGATGTCTTCACAAGTCATACTGCCCACAAGTCATACTGCCTGATGTCCTCACAAGTCATACTGCCTGATGTCCTCACAAGTCATACTGCCTGATGTCATCACAAGTCATACTGCCTGATGTCCTCACTAGTCATACTGCCTGATGTCCTCACAAGTCATACTGCCCACAAGTCATACTGCCTGATGTCCTCACAACTCATACTGCCTGATGTCATCACAAGTCATACTGCCTGATGTTCTCACAAGTCATACTGCCCACAAGTCATACTGCCTGATGTCCTCACAAGTCATACTGCCCACAAGTCATACTGCCTGATGTTCTCACAAGCCATACTGCCTGATGTTCTCACAAGCCATACTGCCTGATGTTCTCACAAGCCATACTGCCTGATGTTCTCACAAGTCATACTGCCCACAAGTCATACTGCCTGATGTTCTCACAAGCCATACTGCCTGATGTTCTCACAAGCCATACTGCCTGATGTTCTCACAAGCCATACTGCCTGATGTTCTCACAAGCCATACTGCCTGATGTCCTCACAAGTCATACTGCCCATAAGTCATACTGCCTGATGTCCTCACAAATCATACTGCCCACAAGTTATACTGCCTGATGTTCTCACAAGCCATACTGCCTGATGTTCTCACAAGCCATACTGCCTGATGTTCTCACAAGCCATACTGCCTGATGTTCTCACAAGTCATACTGCCCACAAGTCATACTGCCTGATGTTCTCACAAGCCATACTGCCTGATGTCCTCACAAGCCATACTGCCTGATGTTCTCACAAGCCATACTGCCTGATGTCCTCACAAGCCATACTGCCTGATGTCCTCACAAGCCATACTGCCTGATGTCCTCACAAGCCATACTGCCTGATGTCCTCACAAGTCATACTGCCTGATGTTCTCACAAGTCATACTGCCTGATGTCATCACAAGCCATACTGCCTGATGTCCTCACAAGCCATACTGCCTGATGTTCTCACAAGCCATACTGCCTGATGTCCTCACAAGCCATACTGCCTGATGTCCTCACAAGCCATACTGCCTGATGTTCTCACAAGCCATACTGCCTGATGTCCTCACAAGTCATACTGCCTGATGTTCTCACAAGTCATACTGCCTGATGTCATCACAAGCCATACTGCCTGATGTCCTCACAAGCCATACTACCTGATGTCCTCACAAGCCATACTGCCTGATGTCCTCACAAGTCATACTGCCTGATGTCCTCACAAGTCATACTGCCTGATGTCCTCACAAGTCATACTGCCTGATGTTCTCACAAGTCATACTGCCTGATGTCCTCACAAGTCATACTGCCTGATGTCCCCACAAGCCATACTGCCTGATGTCCTCACAAGCCATACTGCCTGATGTCCCCACAAGCCATACTGCCTGATGTCCCCACAAGCCATACTGCCTGATGTCCCCACAAGCCATACTGCCTGATGTCCTCACAAGCCATACTGCCTGATGTCCTCACAAGTCATACTGCCTGATGTCCTCACAAGCCATACTGCCTGATGTCCTCACAAGTCATACTGCCTGATGTTCTCACTAGTCATACTGCCTGATGTCCTCACAAGCCATACTGCCTGATGTCCTCACAAGTCATACTGCCTGATGTTCTCACTAGTCATACTGCCTGATGTCCTCACAAGCCATACTGCCTGATGTCCTCACAAGCCATACTGCCTGATGTCCTCACAAGCCATACTGCCTGATGTCCTCACAAGCCATACTGCCTGATGTCCTCACAAGCCATACTGCCTGATGTCCTCACAAGCCATACTGCCTGATGTCCTCACAAGCCATACTGCCTGATGTCCTCACAAGTCATACTGCCCACAAGTCATACTGCCTGATGTCCTCACAAGTCATACTGCCTGATGTCCTCACAAGCCATACTGCCTGATGTCCTCACAAGTCCCCACAAAACTATCTGAACCAGATTAAACTTTTCATGAAAGAGTCTTCAGTAGCTGGCACTGTGGGACTGGAAGATGAATACACAACACACCATCTACCATCCACACTTTCAACCCTGCTCTATTCAACAGAGAAAACACACCTCCAAAATGGGACCCTAATCCCTATACAGTGCACTACATTTGACCAGAGCCCAATAGGGTATATGGTGTGATTTGGGACACAAACACAGGCTTTGAAGCTAAAATGTGGCCAGTAGATACTAGATATGTCATTAAACAATATATTCCTGAGTGAGAACACACAATGGTCTTTTAATTCCTTTCTATATTCCCACACAGTGCATTTCAAAGCGATCTATCCATCTTTTACAGACGCTGTAAAAGCCAGAGGCCTGGATCAATACTCAGCCCCACAACGCTAGAGTCAATTTTTCCTAAAGAATTTTCACCCTGACTTAAAAGGGCTCCCGTTATTGCATCTGTAACAAAAGTAAACTTTCAATGTTAAAAGCAAGGCGCAAAACGCTGCGGCTCGGCTGTGTGTGTGTGTGTGTGTGTGTGTGTGTGTGTATGTATGAGAGAGAGAGAGAGAGAGAGAGAGAGAGAGAGAGAGAGAGAGAGAGAGAGAGAGAGAGAGAGAGAGAGAGAGAGAGAGAGTTTGGGGCCTGGGAGAGCTGGTTCTGTCTCTATAGACACACGTCCTCCAGTAGTCGATGTTAACAGAATAGACCTGGGTGGGAAGGAATGAGAATGCAGGACTGCGGTAAAATAGCTGTCTGGTGGTTCATAGTAAAGACATGAGAATGCAGGACTGCAGTAAACAGCTGTCTGGTGGTTCATAGTAAAGACAGTAAAATGCTGGTGATTTCTAGATGTATGGGTCAAACGTGTCAATGTTTTGTTTTTTTAAAGCCTCACGTTGAGGTTGTTTAGTTGACGTCAATGTAACGGTTTTCGTCCTCCTCTTCTTCTGAGGAGGAGTAGGAAGGATCGGACCAATGCGCAGCGTGGTAAGTGTCCATAATATAATTTTAATGAAATATAACTGAACACAGAAAAACAAAAGAATAAGAGAGTAAATGGAAACCGACACAGTCCCGTATGGAGCAAACACAGACAATAATCACCAACAACCAACATGGGGAAAACAGGCTACCTAAGTATGATTCTCAATCAGAGACAACGATCGACAGCTGCCTCTGATTGAGAACCATACCAGGCCAAACACAGAAATACAACATAGAAAAAAAGAACAGAGACTGCCCACCCCAACTCACGCCTTGACCAAACTAACACAAAGACACAATAAAGGAACTAAGGTCAGAACGTGACAGTCACTCTCTCTCTCTCTAACTCTTTAAGGTCCTACCCCCAAAAAATATGCAGGCGTCATTTCAATCTCATGCAGACAAGGTCAACCACACTGCAGGTTCCGTAGACAATGTTTATCCAACCAGATGAACATAACAGCTAGACTCCATTTAGACCTGCCACACTGCAACAATTACAAAGAGAAACTAAGATGGTGTCAATGGTGTGGAATGAACAACCGTCTAATTCAGTAAGGGCTGCGTCTGAAACGGCACCCTATTCTCTATATAGTGCACTACTTTAGACCAGAGCCCTATGGGGCCCTATTCCCTATGTAGTGCACTACTTTAGACCAGAGCCCTATGGGGCCCTATTCCCTATATAGTGCACTACTTTAGACCAGAGTCCTATGGAACCCTATTCCCTATATAGTGAACTACTTTAGACCAGAGCCCTATGGAACCCTATTCCCTATATAGTGCACTACTTTAGACCAAGACCCTATTCCCTATATAGTGCACTACTTTAGACCAGAGTCCTATGGAACCCTATTCCCTATATAGTGAACTACTTTAGACCAGAGCCCTATGGAACCCTATTCCCTATATAGTGCACTACTTTAGACCAGAGCCCTATGGAACCCTATTCCCTATATAGTGAACTACTTTAGACCAGAGCCCTATGGAACCCTATTCCCTATATAGTGCACTACTTTAGACCAAGACCCTATTCCCTATATAGTGCACTACTTTAGACCAGAGTCCTATGGAACCCTATTCCCTATATAGTGAACTACTTTAGACCAGAGCCCTATGGAACCCTATTCCCTATATAGTGCACTCCTTTTGACCAGGGCCCTGTGGAACCCTATTCCCTATATAGTGCACTCCTTTTGACCAGGGCCCATGGGTAGTAGGTCACTACATACAGTACATTCGGAAAGTATTCAGACCCCTTCCCTTTTTTCCACATTTTGTTCCTTTTTTCCAGTTATATTCTAAAATAAATTAAATAAATGTGGAATCCATCATTCTTAAATGGAAGAAGTTTGGAACCACCAAGACTCTTCCTTGAGCTGGCCGCCCAGACAAACTGAGAAGGGCCTTGGTCAGGGAGGTGAATAGCTAGCTTTTTCACAGACTGGTAAGACGCTTCAGAAGGGCGGTCACGTGTAGAAAGGCAGAGGTCACGCCAGGTATGGGCCAAACATGTGCTAGCAATGCAGAGGTCACGCCAGGTATGGGCCAAACATGTGCTAGCAATGCAGAGGTCACGCCAGGTATGGGCCAAATCAAGAGGAAGTGGTACTCACTAAGCAAGCAGCATTGTTCTTTCGAAGGCCAAACCCATTATAGGTGTGACCAAATAACTCTATATTCATGTCCTCTGACCACAGCACTGCCTGGAGTTTGCTAAATGGCATTGGTACTTGGATTGCCACCGGTGCTATGGTCACATGACATGAAAATAGAGTTATTTGGTCACGCCCAACGATGGGTTCGGACATCAAAAGACAAAGAAAAACGATTATGGTAAAAATACTAAATAATACTAAATATGGTGCTGCCATATGAGTTCTGTTATACTCACAGACATCATTCAAACAGTTTTCAAAAACGTCAGAGTGTTTTCTATCCAAATCTACTAATAATATGCATATATTAGCAACTGGGACTGAGTGGCAGGCAGTTTACTCTGGGTGCGCTTTTCATCCAGACGTGAAAATGCTGCTCCCCCTTATCCCATACTTCCAACTGGGTCCTGTGGTCCACACCTGAGGCTATTTTACTTCCAACTGGGTCCTGTGGTCCACACCTGAGGCTATTTTACTTCCAACTGGGTCCTGTGGTCCACACCTGAGGCTATTTTACTTCCAACTGGGTCCTGTGGTCCACACCTGAGGCTATTTTACTTCCAACTGGGTCCTGTGGTCCACACCTGAGGCTATTTTACTTCCAACTGGGTCCTGTGGTCCACACCTGAGGCTATTTTACTTCCAACTGGGTCCTGTGGTCCACACCTGAGGCTATTTTACTTCCACCTGGGTCCTGTGGTCCACACCTGAGGCTATTTTACTTCCAACTGGGTCCTGTGGTCCACACCTGAGGCTATTTTACTTCCACCTGGGTCCTGTGGTCCACACCTGAGGCTATTTTACTTCCACCTGGGTCCTGTGGTCCACACCTGAGGCGATTTTACTTCCAACTGGGTCCTGTGGTCCACACCTGAGGCGATTTGCTTGAGGGATTCCTTTGCTACAATACTATTGACCATGAAGATGGATGTTACCTATACTCTAGTCTAGACTGCTAGGGGGAATCCTTCTTAGGAGCACACAACAAAGGCAAAGAGGACAACACCTCTGTACAATAGAGGCTCAACATCTCAACACAATAGAGGCTAGAGGGAGCCAGACAGCCCTGACGAGATCTAATAACGACACGGAGGTTTTAACTCTGATGTGATGCGTTGGGTTATGATGGGATGGAACAGTCAATGAAGAAAAAAAGCTTTTCTTACAATAATTGGATTTAATAATTCTAAAATATTAATGAGGCATTAAGAGTCCGTGGAGGATTCCCTTCCTTTGTTGTGTTCAAGATTATTAGTTCAGCCACCCGACTGGCTGGATTCAGAAACAAATCAGACGGAACGTTTCATTTTGTCTTAATCTGTCACTGCTTGGCAACGGAAACAAATTCAAACGTGTTCTATTGTTGTAAAAAAAAAAACACACGAAAAAAACGGTCTGTTATGAACGTGTCATCTGGTTATCGTCTGGTAACCTAGGATTCATATCAAAACACAGACAGACAGGTTATGTGAATGAACTGATTGGGTATTTGCCCAATTTGTTCCTTGACATTGGTTTGTTTTTCTGACTTGGTAGTGTTGAGTTTTTTCACATTATTAGTTCATCTTATTATTAAAAAGAAAGAAAATCAGAGTAGGTCAGTGTAAGTATGTATACAGTAAACCAAGACTACTGTATGTATACAGTAAACCAAGACTACTGTATGTATACAGTAAACCAAGACTAGTGTATGGATACAGTAAACCAAGACTAGTGTATGGATACAGTAAACCAAGACTACTGTATGGATACAGTAACCAAGACTAGTGTATGTATACAGTAAACCAAGACTAGTGTATGTATACAGTAAACCAAGACTAGTGTATGTATACAGTAAACCAAGACTACTGTATGTATACAGTAACCGAGACTACTGTATGGATACAGTAAACCAAGACTAGTGTATGTATACAGTAACCAAGACTACTGTATGGATACAGTAACCAAGACTACTGTATGTATACAGTAAACCAAGACTACTGTATGGATACAGTAACCAAGACTAGTGTATGTATACAGTAAACCAAGACTACTGTATGTATACAGTAACCAAGACTACTGTATGGATACAGTAACCAAGACTAGTGTATGTATACAGTAAACCAAGACTACTGTATGTATACAGTAACCAAGACTACTGTATGGATACAGTAACCAAGACTAGTGTATGTATACAGTAAACCAAGACTACTGTATGTATACAGTAACCAAGACTACTGTATGTATACAGTAACCAAGACTACTGTATGTATACAGTAACCAAGACTACTGTATGTATACAGTAACCAAGACTACTGTATGTATACAGTAACCAAGACTACTGTATGTATACAGTAAACCAAGACTACTGTATGTATACAGTAACCAAGACTACTGTATGTATACAGTAACCAAGACTACTGTATGTATACAGTAACCAAGACTACTGTATGTATACAGTAACCAAGACTACTGTATGTATACAGTAACCAAGACTACTGTATGTATACAGTAACCAAGACTACTGTATGTATACAGTAACCAAGACTACTGTATGTATACAGTAAACCAAGACTACTGTATGTATACAGTAACCAAGACTACTGTATGTATACAGTAACCAAGACTACTGTATGTATACAGTAACCAAGACTACTGTATGTATACAGTAAACCAAGACTACTGTATGTATACAGTAACCAAGACTACTGTATGTATACAGTAACCAAGACTACTGTATGTATACAGTAACCAAGACTACTGTATGTATACAGTAACCAAGACTACTGTATGTATACAGTAACCAAGACTACTGTATGTATACAGTAACCAAGACTACTGTATGTATACAGTAACCAAGACTAGTGTATGGATACAGTAACCAAGACTACTGTATGTATACAGTAACCAAGACTAGTGTATGTATACAGTAACCAAGACTACTGTATGTATACAGTAACCAAGACTACTGTATGTATACAGTAACCAAGACTACTGTATGTATACAGTAACCAAGACTACTGTATGTATACAGTAACCAAGACTACTGTATGTATACAGTAACCAAGACTAGTGTATGGATACAGTAACCAAGACTACTGTATGTATACAGTAACCAAGACTACTGTATGTATACAGTAACCAAGACTACTGTATGTATACAGTAAACCAATACTACTGTATGTATACAGTAACCAAGACTACTGTATGTATACAGTAACCAAGACTACTGTATGTATACAGTAACCAAGACTACTGTATGTATACAGTAAACCAAGACTACTGTATGTATACAGTAACCAAGACTAATGTATGGATACAGTAACCAAGACTACTGTATGTATACAGTAACCAAGACTACTGTATGTATACAGTAACCAAGACTAGTGTATGGATACAGTAACCAAGACTACTGTATGTATACAGTAACCAAGACTACTGTATGTATACAGTAACCAAGACTACTGTCCCTCCTGTTGCTCAGAGAAGCCTTGGCAGGCTCTTCCATTGAATTATAGGCGACACACCATGGTTCATTAAGTAGGTTTATAAGCTACACACTATGGTTTTAAGTAGGTTTATAAGCCTCCCCTGCCTTCCACCTCCTCTCCTCTCCTCTCCCCTGCCTTCAGCTCCTCTCCTCTCCCCTCCCCTGCCTTCCACCTCCCCTGCCTTCCACATCCTCTCCTCTCCCCTCCCCTCCCCTGCCTTCCACCTCCCCTGCCTTCCACATCCTCTCCTCTCCCCTCCCCTCCCCTGCCTTCCACCTCCCCTGCCTTCCACATCCTCTCCTCTCCCCTCCCCTCCCCTGCCTTCCACCTCCCCTGCCTTCCACCTCCCCTGCCTTCCACCTCCCCTCCCCTCTCCTCCCCTGCATTCCACCTCCTACTCCTCTCCTCTCCCCTCCCCTCCCCTGCCTTCCACATCCTCTCCTCTCCCCTCCCCTCCCCTGCCTTCCACCTCCCCTGCCTTCCACATCCTCTCCTCTCCCCTCCCCTCCCCTGCCTTCCACCTCCCCTGCCTTCCACATCCACATCCTCTCCT
>NC_143029.1:89182500-89190000 GCF_057628025.1 Oncorhynchus mykiss | reverse complement strand
GCCCCCCCCACCCCCCCAAGTTTACTGAGCAAAAAATACATGAAAATAAATATACAGTGTATACACAGTGCATTCAGGAAGTATTCATACCCCATTACTTATTCCACATTTTGTTGTGTTACAGCCTGAATTCAACATTAATTCAATATCCCCCCCCCCCTCACCCATCTGCACACAATACCCCATAATGACATCACAATACCCCATAATGACATCACAATACCCCATAATGACATCACAATACCCCATAATGACATCACAATACCCCATAATGACATCACAATACCCCATAATGACATCACAATACCCCATAATGACAAAGTGAAAATATGTTTTTAGAATTTTTTTCAAATTGAAATAGAAAATGAAATGCAAAGATATGTAATTGTAATAAGTATTTACAACCCTGAGTCAATGCTTTGTAGAAGCACCTTTGGTAGCGATTACAGCTGTGAGTATTTCTGGGTAGAGATTTCCACACATGGATTGTGCAACATTTTCCCATTATTATTTTCTAAATTCTTCAAACTCTGTCAAATTGGGTCATCAATCCACGAGGCACCATCTGACCTCACAGTGCATTTTCATAAAGGGGCGTGTTTATCAGCTATACTCATTAATAACTTCATAAAGGGGCGTGTTTATCAGCTATACTCATTAATAACTTCTTAAAGGGGCGTGTTTATCAGCTATTCTCATTAATAACTTCATAAAGGGGCGTGTTTATCAGCTATACTCATTAATAACTTCATAAAGGGGCGTGTTTATCAGCTATTCTCATTAATAACTTCATAAAGGGGCGTGTTTATCAGCTATACGCATTAATAACTTCATAAAGGGGCGTGTTTATCAGCTATACGCATTAATAACTTCATAAAGGGGCGTGTTAATCAGCTATTCTCATTAATAACTTCTTAAAGGGGCGTGTTTATCAGCTATACGCATTAATAACTTCATAAAGGGGCGTGTTTATCAGCTATTCTCATTAATAACTTCATAAAGGGGCGTGTTTATCAGCTATACTCATTAATAACTTCATAAAGGGGCGTGTTTATCAGCTATTCTCATTAATAACTTCTTAAAGGGGCGTGTTTATCAGCTATACTCATTAATAACTTCATAAAGGGGCGTGTTTATCAGCTATACTCATTAATAACTTCATAAAGGGGCGTGTTTATCAGCTATACTCATTAATAACTTCATAAAGGGGCGTGTTTATCAGCTATACTCATTAATAACTTCATAAAGGGGCGTGTTTATCAGCTATACTCATTAATAACTTCATAAAGGGGCGTGTTTATCAGCTATACTCATTAATAACTTCATAAAGGGGCGTGTTTATCAGCTATTCTCATTAATAACTTCAGAAAGGGGCGTGTTTATCAGCTATACTCATTAATAACTTCATAAACAAACTTGGTGACATTTCAGGACCATTGGCACATTCTAAATCTCATCCACAACGAGTCCTGATTGAACCCTCTGTGGGACCTGTGGTAGATTACCTTTGGTATTTTAGTGGTCCTAGTGAGTGAGTCCTGATTGAACCCTCTGTAGGACCTGTGGTAGATTACCTTTGGTATTTTAGTGGTCCTAGTGAGTGAGTCCTGATTGAACCCTCTGTAGGACCTGTGGTAGATTACCTTTGGTATTTTAGTGGTCCTAGTGAGTGAGTCCTGATTGAACCCTCTGCGGGACCTGTGGTAGATTACCTTTGGTATTTTAGTGGTCCTAGTGAGTGAGTCCTGATTGAACCCTCTGTGGGACCTGTGGTAGATTACCTTTGGTATTTTAGTGGTCCTAGTGAGTGAGTCCTGATTGAACCCTCTATAGGACCTGTGGTAGATTACCTTAGGGCCAGGTATTGTAGTGTTCCTAGTGAGTGAGTCCTGATTGAACCCTCTGCAGGACCTGTGGTAGATTACCTTAGGGCCAGGTATTGTAGTGTTCCTAGTGAGTGAGTCCTGATTGAACCCTCTGCAGGACCTGTGGTAGATTACCTTAGGGCCAGCCTTTGGTAGTGTAGTTTTCCTAGTGAGTGCAACCAAGTTATGATCACTACAACCTCGTGCCACTGATACAGCTTTGGAACAACGCTCAGCCATGTGGGTAAAAATGTGATCGATACAAGTTGATGATGCGATACCGGACCTATCAGTGAACGTTCTGGTTGATGATGTCACAACCTGAGTCGTTTCTTTCTCATTGGACAGTTGGTGTTAAATCAATATTCGTATCTCCCCAATTGATTTATCCTATTGTCATCGAATACCTTATCCAACATTTAGCAAATTCCATCAAGATATTTGACATCAGCACCAGGTGGCCTATAGCAGCTGTACCCATGGAGCCTATAGCAGCAACCAACTAGTATAGGTTTCAAACGTCCTGTACCCATAGAGCCTCTATTCCATTCCACATTAAGTCCTGACGTTGTTTTGCTGGAATATGACTCTAATATGACTCTAATATGACTCTAATATGACTCTAATATGACTCTAATATGAATCTAATATGAATCTAATATGAATCTAATATGACTCTAATATGAATCTAATATGAATCTAATATGACTCTAATATGAATCTAATATGACTCTAATATGACTCTAATATGAATCTAATATGAATCTAATATGACTCTAATATGACTCTAATATGACTCTAATATGAATCTAATATGAATCTAATATGACTCTAATATGAATCTAATATGAATCTAATATGACTCTAATATGAATCTAATATGACTCTAATATGACTCTAATATGACTCTAATATGACTCTAATATGAATCTAATATGACTCTAATATGAATTTAATATGACTCTAATATGGCTCTTTTATACTTGGAACGTGCAGCTTGCCTGCTCAAGGACCTTCATCTAGGTTTACATGGTCACTGAGACACTGAACGCAAGTTCTTGGACTCTGGAAATGTACACATGAAAGTTTGAATCCTGTAGTCCATACTTGAATATCTGCCAATTAAAAAAATTGTATGAAGTGGAAACCTTGTAACTAATGAACTGACTCGGTTTCAAATGTACCGGGCAGATGGCAGACAGTGTGTATGGCGTTGTGTGGGCGAGAGGTTTGCTGATGTCAACGTTGTGAACAGAGTGCCCCATGGTGGCGGTGGGGTTATGGTATGGGGCAGGCATAAGGTATGGACAATGAACATCTCTGCAGCACTCCGCCAATCAGGCCTTTATGGTAGGGTGGCTAGACGGAAGCCACTCCTCAGTAAAAGGCACATGACAGCCCACTTGGTGTTTGCCAAATGACACCAAAAGGACTCTCAGACCATGAGAAACAAGATTCTCTGGTCTGATGAAACCAAGATGAAACTCTTTGGCCTGAATGCCAAGCGTCTCGTCTGGAGGAAACCTGGCACCATCCCTACGGTGAAGCATGGTGGTGGCAGCTGCTGGGGATGTTTTTCAGCTGCAGGGACTGGGAGACTAGTCAGGGTTAAGGGAATGATGAACGGAGCAAAGTATCTAGCAGTCCAATGGACAAATCTGGTTTTGGCGGATGCCAGAAGAACGCTACCTGCCCGGATGTATAGTGCCAAATGTAAAGTTTGGTGGAGGAGGAATAATGGTCTGGGGCTGTTTTTCATGGTTCGGGCCTCGTAGTTCCTGTGAAGGTCAACCTTAATGCTACAGCGTACATCCTAGATGATTCTGCGTATCCAACTTTGTGACAACAGTTTGGCGAAGGACCTTTTTGTTTTCAGCATAAACAATGTCCCCATGCACAAAGCAAGGTCCAGAAATGATCTATTAGCTGTAATGTATGAGGCTGTATTAGCTGTAATGTATGAGCCTGTATTAGCTGTAATGTATGAGGCTGTATTAGCTGTAATGTATGAGGCTGTATTAGCTGTAATGTATGAGGCTGTATTAGCTGTAATGTATGAGGCTGTATTAGCTGTAATGTATGAGGCTGTATTAGCTGTAATGTATGAGGCTGTATTAGCTGTAATGTATGAGGCTGTATTAGCTGTAATGTATGAGGCTGTATTAGCTGTAATGTATGAGGCTGTATTAGCTGTAATGTATGAGGCTGTATTAGCTGTAATGTATGAGGCTGTATTAGCTGTAATGTATGAGGCTGTATTAGCTGTAATGTATGAGGCTGTATTAGCTGTAATGTATGAGGCTGTATTAGCTGTAATGTATGAGGCTGTATTAGATTTTGCTGAGTTGCAGATCATATAAGGAAATCAGTCAATTGAAATAAATACATTAGGCCCTAATCGATGGATTTCACATTAGAGAAATGGTTTGTCGAGATCGGTGTGGAAGAACTTGACTGGCCTGCACAGAGCCCTGACCTCAACCCCATCGAACACCTTTAGGATGAATTGGAACGCCGACTGCAAGCCAGGACTAATCACCCAACATCAGTGCCCGACCTCACTAATGCTGTTGTGGCTGAATGGAAGCAAGCTCCCTGCAGCAATGTTCCAACATCTAGTAGAAAGCCTTCCCAGAAGAGTGGAGGCTGTTATAGCAGCAATGTTCCAACATCTAGTGGAAAGCCTTCCCAGGAGAGTGGAGGCTGTTATAGAAGCAAAGGGGCGGCGACCAACTCCATATTAATGCCCATGATTTTGGAATGAGATGTTCACATACTATTGGTCATGTAGCGTATCTGTGACCAGTAATGTTTCTTGTAATGTTTCTCCGGCGCTCTATGTCACCGGGCTACTAACCACAGGTCCTGGCAACCTTCATTACACACACCTGGCAACCTTCATTACACACACCTGGCAACCTTCATTACACACACCTGGCAACCTTCATTTCACATACACCTGGCAACTATCAATTACACCACCTGGCAACCATCATTACACACACCTGGCAACTATCAATTACACCACCTGGCAACCATCATTACACACACCTGGCAACCATCATTACACACACCTGGCAACCATCATTACACACACCTGGCAACTATCAATTACACCACCTGGCAACCATCATTACATACACCTGGCAACCATTATTACACACACCTGGCAACCATCATTACACACACCTGGCAACTATCAATTACACCACCTGGCAACCATCATTACACACACCTGGCAACCATCATTACACACACCTGGCAACCATCATTACACACACCTGGCAACTATCAATTACACCACCTGGCAACCATCATTACACACACCTGGCAACCTTCATTACACACACCTGGCAACCTTCATTACACACACCTGGCAACTATCAATTACACCACCTGGCAACCATCATTACACACACCTGGCAACCATTATTACACACACCTGGCAACCATCATTACACACACCTGGCAACCATCATTACACACACCTGGCAACCATTATTACACACACCTGGCAACCATCATTACACACACCTGGCAACCATTATTACACACACCTGGCAACCATCATTACACACACCTGGCAACCATCATTACACACACCTGGCAACCATTATTACACACACGTGGCAACCATCATTACACACACCTGGCAACCATCATTACACACACCTGGCAACCATTATTACACACACCTGGCAACTATCATAACAGACACCTGGACATTTTAAATTACACACACCTGACAACTATCATAACAGACACCTGACAACCATCATAACAGACACCTGACAACTATCATAACAGACACCTGACAACCATCATAACAGACACCTGGCAACCATCATTACACACACCTGGCAACCATCATTTCACACACCTGGCAACCATCATTACACACACCTGGCAAGCATTATTAAACACACAATACCTGGCAACCATCATTACTTACACCTGGCAACCATCATTACCAACACCTGGCAATCACCACCAGTCACACCTGGACATCATTAGTACCCTCATTACTTACCCTTTATATAGCACTCTGTCTTGTCAGTCATCAGGTCTCCCTGTTCTCTGCGTTACACCTGCTTCCTGACTCCCTGTTCTCTGCGTTGTGCTTTTCTTTAGACATAGGAATTCTCCGGTTGGAACATTATTGATTTTTTATGTTAAAAACATCCTAAAGATTGATTCCATACATCATTTGACTTGCTTCTACGACCTGTAACGGAACTTTTAGAGTTTTTGTCTGGATGAAGTCCCTGCGCCTAATGAAGATGGATTACTGGGCTGAACACGCTGACAACAAGTGGCTATTTGGACATAAATGATGGACTTTATGGAACAAATCAGTCATTTATTGTCAAACTGGGATTCCTGGGAGTGCTTTCTGATGAAGATCATCAAAGGTAAGTGAATATTTATAGTGTTATTTCTAACTTCTGTTGACTCCAACATGGCGGATATTTCTTTGGCTGGATTGGGCTCTGAGCGACGTTCTCAGATTATGCTTTTTCCGTAAAAAAAAAAATTGAAATCTGACACAGCGGTTGCATTAAGGGGAAGTCTATCTTTAATTCTGTGAATAACACTTGTATCATTTATCAATGTTTATTATGAGTATTTCCGCAAAATCACCGGATGTTTTGGAATCAAAACGTAAACTGAGAACAATGTATTGTGTAACATGATGCCCTATGAGTGTTATCTGATGAAGATCATCAAAGGTTAGTGATTCATTTTATCTATATTTAATTTTTGTGACTCCTATCTTTGGCTGGAAAAAATGAATGTTGTCGAGGGGTTCCGCTAGCCTGTGCCAAAAAGGTTAAGGATTTCATCAAACAGTGCGCTTGAAGCATCAGACAAGCTCAGTGCTCAGTGCATATAGTTGATGTTACTAAAAACACGTTCAGTATGTATATGGACAAAACACACCTTTAAAAATGTCAGCCAATCGATTGGTCGAAAGAACAGACGACTCCGGTCGGCCAAGATTTCTTTTTTTTTTTTTATCGGGAGACAACCCTACCACACACGCACACACACACATACACACACACTGTGGTTTTCTGACCCCAGACCCTTAAGTATCCTATGTCACAGTATTGTAATTACTAAATATATAAAATACAAGACAAACCTTTGAAACAGCAACGCTCAAATGTACAGAAAATAAAAGACGCTAAAACCCCGTTTCTCTAAAGATCTGCCTGCATACAAACAACACACAAAGTAAGGAGTTTTAGGCTTTTAAGTTTCTGTAAGTTTCTGTCATCTTGTGACAGAAGAGGGAGTAGAGGAGAGAGAAGAGGGAGGAGAGGAGGGAGAAGAGGGAGTAGAGGAGAGAGAAGAGGGAGTAGAGGAGAGAGAAGAGGGAGTAGAGGAGGGAGAGAGGGAGGAGAGGAGGGAGAGAGGGAGGAGAGGAGGGAGAAGAGGCTAAAAGACGCTAAAACCCCGTTTCTCTAAAGATCTGCCTGCATACAAACAACACACAAAGTAAGGAGTTTTAGGCTTTTAAGTTTCTGTAAGTTTCTGTCATCTTGTGACAGAAGAGGGAGTAGAGGAGAGAGAAGAGGGAGGAGAGGAGGGAGAGAGGGAGGAGAGGAGAGAGAAGAGGGAGTAGAGGAGA